>NW_009603251.1:20900-27522 GCF_000690535.1 Cariama cristata
GCTGCTCCCTCGCCCCCCCGGGGCCCCCCCCCGCCCCCCCCAGCCGCTTCTCCAGCTCCAGCACCTTCACCTGCACCCAAACAGCCATCCAGGGCCCTGCGCACCCCCAGGGTGCGATCCCCACCATCCCCGGCACCACGCTGAGGAGAGGGGGGCAGAAGAATGGGACACCCCCCCCCGAGCCATGTGCGGGTCTGGATCAGGACCTCAGCCTGGCTCAAGGCCAGCAGCACCGGATCCACCTTCACGGCCGTACCTGCGTTTCCATCTCTTCCTTCTTCAGCTTGATGAGGGACATGCCCGAAAAGTCCATGGTGTCTGTGGAAAAAAGCAGGGGTCCTCGCTGAGCGCACCCCTTGCAGAAGACCCTCACATGCCAAAAGTGGAGTTGGCCACACACCTTGGGGTGTTCGCCAGGCCAGAAAGGGATGTGGGGTGTTTGGGGTGGGTTTTTTTTTATCCCCTTTCCTTGCCAAAAAAAAAAAAACCACCTCACCTTTCTCCTCAATCTGCTCTTGTCCTGACTTGGTGGAAGCCACCACGTTGGCTGCCATCTCATTGACGTTGCGTGAGCACTCTTGGAGCCTGCCCAGGTTCCTGCTGCTCTTCTCGGCTTTGACCTGCAAATAGCACAGGGATGGCTGTGGGTCGCCGTCGTGGCACCTCCGCACGGGTGCTCGCCGGCTCGGGGGGAGCCCCCAGGCAGCCATGTTCTGTGGTAGAGCAGAGACACCAAGCACCCATGTCAGAATGGTCCTTGGATGTGAAAACCTGGGGGTGGAAAGGACGGATGGACACGTTTATTCTTGATGTTCCCATCACGGACAGACAAGGTGACCCCTGCAAGGCCCTTCAGCCCCAGGACACCAAACCAGCTCTGCTCCCACCTGAGCCAAGCACATACGGAGAAGCTGCATCAGTGAAGACAGAGCTCTTTTGGGTTTTTTTTAACAATGGTCTTAATTTTAAAACCATCTGCTGTAAAAAGCAGTATGGGTCCTCCTCTCCCCAATCTACATCCCTGTTTGCTCATTGAAACCTCTACCCATCGCTTTTGCCCACACCAAGAGGAAAGGTTGCAAGGACCAAAATCCATCATTCCCAATGCTGGCTCCTGCATTCCTTATTTGGGGTTTCTCGTTAGTTATTAACATTTTCTTTACATAATCAGCTTGATAGGAGGAAGATGGGAGGTTTTACACATCTTCATTTCCAAGGCAAGCCCTGCTAAGTGTGGGACACATGGATTAAAATCACAGACTGACTTGAAAATAGTAAGAGCTTTCCTTCCTCCCTGCTCCGGGAGGAGGGTGCAGGACTAACAGACAGGACGGCCACACACCACTGCCCGAAAACATCTGTGGGACAACACGGTGGGAACAAAATGACTTAGCACTTGATGAGCCGCATGCAGATGATCTTGCTGGGATACCCACCTTGGAGGCAGCCACCAGCTGGGCCGTGCTGGCGGCGATTTCATGGGAGCAGACGATCAATTCTTCGTATTTGCCCATATGCAGGACAACTCTGTCTGCCGACTCCCTGTGTTACAGGTCAGAAGGGAGATCGTATTAGAGATACTTGCCGTGCACTACGAAGCAAGTGCAGATTATTTGTCTCCTACTACACCCTTAGAAATCAGCATCACACTTTGAACCAGCAGCTTTGCCTGTAATTATTTAAAGCTCATTTACAAAGCAATTACTCAAAGCCCAGATCCAGAAGTTTTGGACAGGTATAAAATATCAACGGAGGTAGGATTATGTTTCTGTAAAGAGATGGATGAGATTTTTAAAACGCTGTCCAAAAAAAATTCCCCACATTTCCTGCACTGGCACAGGGATACCCTGCCCCAATCCCAACCACCCTGTCCCCGACCATCTGAGCAGGAACCAGGACACGGAATATTTGATTGCAGCAACTTTCACACTTTGCAAACAGGGAGGAACTCGCAGTCCCTATTTCAGTGACCGTGTGGTCCAACCCAGGCTACGATGCTCTCTAAGGAATTAGCAGTAATGCTCCATGCAGACTCGGCAGAGGGACAGTTTGGGTTATCGGGCGATGGCGAAGCATGGGTTGGCCCTGGGCGCAGCACACGGAGCCGTGCCCGGAGCGAAGCCTCCCACAGCAGCCGTGGGAGAGGTCCCGGGGGTACCTACACGAGTTGGGTGGCTCCCCAGCCCACCGCCTTGGAGGCAGAGATCAGCCCTTCAGTCCAGCGCGAGTTCTTGGCGTAAAACTCCTGAGTTGTTGCTGCCCCCTGTTGTTATACGAATATTATGGCCTGGATTAACTTGTTTCTCATGTACAACAACATAGCAATCCATAGAAAATATCCATATAAAATATAACAATATATAAATTCATATACAAAGCCATAAATCAAGGGATTGGCAGCATTTCTGTGCCCTTCAGGCCGCTCTTACTGGCATGCTGAAGTAGGTATCAAGAAAACTAGCTTCGGAGCCCCAAGCCTGTGAATTTGGGCTGGGTTTAAAACACACAAGCTTGGGCCATCGTCTTTAGATGGACAAGGCTTTGCAAAGACGACAGCGATGTGTGCAGAGAGCACGGGGCTGAGCAGCCTGTCTGCAGCCAGTGGGACTGCCAGAGCACCATGAACACGGGAAACTCTGAAATTCAGCGCGGTTCTGCAAATTGTGGGAAAGTCTCCCATATTTCATGTCAGCGCAGAGAGATGAGTGTAGGGGAGGACTTACCCGGCCACTTTCTACTATCTCCTTCTGTAGGTTTGTAGATGTCATTACAAGAAGTCTAATAGCCTAGAATGAAGAAGAACAGGTTTTGGTGTTTGATGGGGATTTTACAGAGAAGGACCAATGCTGCTGATGGTGGAAAGTTACGGTTTTGCAGAGTCTTTGATGCCCCAGCTCGGTTTCTGCAGTACTGACCTTCATTAGGTCCGTGCAGGAGTTCAGAATCCTGTAGAGAAACAAGAGAAAAGTGTTCAGCATCCTCCAATATTGTGTCCAGGGAAGAACACTTTGGCCTCGGTTAGAAAATGGGTCTTTTTTGGAGACCAGCCAGCCTGCAGGTTACTTCTAAGCAGCCCACAAAGCAACTGTGAATTGGATTAGACGTGCAAGACGAAGGGCCACCCTTCTAAAGAGAATTTTGTGCTCAGCATCAGGACAACGCAGCACCGGGTTGCAGGCAGGGCTTTGGAGCAGAGCACAGCCCGCAGGGCATGGGCACAGGACAGAAACCTGCCCGTGGCTGTCACATCCCACCCTTCAAAACTCACCGCTCATTCACTTCAAGCTTAACACCGGAGCTCTCGTTTCTGGCCTGGCTCATCATCTCCTGTTGGGAAACACAAGAGGAAGGGTTGGATGCCACATTGCCATGAGGGCGAACAGGGTGGAGGAGAGATGGACTCTTTGCTGTCCCAAGGCACCAAAATGGCCTGTCCTGCAGCTTTGTCTCACCTCTATCCGCCTGACGGCATCCTCAATCGCCTCCGAGGTGGAGGCCATCTCCTTCTCAACCATGTCCCCCAGCTCTTCTTGCTTGATATCTAAGCTCTTGGGCCTCAGCTCCTGCCAGAGGAGGCAGCAGCCACCAGGAGGTTTTAGGCAGAGGGAGAGAAGGGAATATTTGTAAGGAATACACCCAAACCAAGGTATCCGACTCCTTTTCTTCCCCCTACATAAACAAAGCTGCAGGAGCAGCATTCTGCAGACTGCAAGGGTGAAGGCACATGTGCCACCAACTTGCAGCAAGCATGGCACAGGGACCTCAGAGGTAAGAAATGCCCCAAGTCCAGGTGACCAAACTCAATCGCAGGAGCAGTTTCGGCAGGGCAGGGCTCCAGAGGGCTCTGGAGAGCTGACAGCCTTTGAATTAATAGCCATTTAATGAAAAAGATTAATGGGGGCTTCACAATAAGAAGCATCTGAAAGTTGGGAAGATTTATTCCTCAGGTGTTACTGGGCTGAACGACTTCAGCTGATCTGAGGGTGGCTGTCTCCGTGCACTGCCAGGAACTGTCTCGGAGCTCAGAAGTGGAGATAACTCAAGGAAAGCACCAGAACCTGTGGGTACTGGGGACAAGCCACCCCAAAGTGCTCACTCCAACCCAGTGTCTTCGATTTTAGCTCTGGACAAGGGGGAAAGCCATGGTTTGATTTTGGTTTTTGTGTGGTTTTTTTTTTTAAAAAGAGCTGTCCATCAGGGTGCAGCCGGAAGGCTGCGAGCAACCATCCCACCTTGACAAATGGTGACAATATCCTTCTGCATTAACTGCCTGCTTTGATTTTGCCTTTAGGAACTACCAATGTCAGTAAATACCAATGTCAGTAAATAACCCACCCTGCCAGCCACGGGCAGGAAGGTGGGTGTGCTGGGCTCCATCTCCTACCTGGGCCAGCTGCAGGACCCTCTGCAGAGCCCGCCGCACGTCCCCCAGCTCAGCACGCCCCAGCGTCTGCTTGTCCTTCAGCTCACCCAGGTAGTCCAGGCTCTGCTGCCCACAGTCCCGGCACATCTCCATCAACCCTGTGGAGAGGATGGGTTGGTGCCAGGCTCCTCTCTGGGCAAGGGGTCCCTCCATCCCAGCCCTGCCACCCTCCTCTTGCTCCTCCCCTCGGCCACAGAGATGATGCTGAGCAACAGCAGCATCCAGCAAATTTCTTGCAGAAGAGCATAAACCAGTTTCCAGGAGCAAAGTGATGTTCCTGGCCCAGGAAGGGGCACCAGAGGGGAGGGAATGTCGGGAAGGGGAGCACAGGGAGTCGGGGGGACCGTGTTGCCCCTGGGGAAGATCTGCCCCATACCCAGCTGCTGTCAGAGGGGAGCTTTGGCATGGCCACCCCAAAAAAAAAGCCACATGAGCAAAAAACCTCCCCAACACCTGCTGC
The DNA here is from genome assembly GCF_000690535.1 of Cariama cristata. Lineage (NCBI taxonomy): Eukaryota > Metazoa > Chordata > Aves > Cariamiformes > Cariamidae > Cariama > Cariama cristata. Next base: position 25,784 of record NW_009603251.1, read on the forward strand.
GTCTATGCACAGCACTCACGGTCAGCGTGGTCAGTCGGAGCCAGGTGGGACGTGGCGCTGCCGTTCACAATGGTGTCGGCCGTCAGGTGTGCAAAGAGGGCCAGAGCCCCCACCAGCCCCGCAGCATCTGCCGGCAAGAGGATGTGGTCAGGGGCTGCCAGCCCAGGGCACCACTTGCCATGTCCTGGGGGCTGCAACCCGCCCTCGAAGTCACTCAAGGGTCAGTACAAGCACTTGGAGAGGTTGGTATTGACCCCTCCAGCTTGCACGTTGTTCCCTGAACGAGCGTACGGAAACCCGCCAACTCCACCCGCCATGCACCTCCATCACCGGGGCATCGCACACTTGCCAGCGGCCCCGAAGCAGCTGGAGGCTGCTGGATGTGTAAAAATAAAAGCAAGATGCAAGCGATGCCGCCAGTCCCCAGCCCCCAGCCCCAGGTACCTGCCATGGAGGCCACGTACTGCGCGTGCCCGTTCTCCAGGGCATCTGTGGACTCCAGCGCTGCCTGCGCCCGGCTGAGCAGGTAATCTGCAATTAATTTACCTTCGTTAGCACAGTCAGGCTGCCGAGTGTCTGAATGAGCACAAGTGCTGACTCCACAAGGCACCACTGAGTGGAAGCCCAGACAGCTCAGGTCCTCATGGCCCTGGCCAGGGAACAGCACTAAAATCTGAGCAAAACAGTGCTGAGATGAGAGCTAAAAATTCACTCCCGGGAAGTCTCACCCCAACCTCCTTGGGTGTGATGTTTAGTATGAAAAAACGCCTGGAGGAAGCTGAGATGCAACGTTACCCATCTTGGAGAGAGAAGGGACTGTGGATTGCAGCCCCCATGGTCGAGTGGGACATACCTGGGGAGCTGGTGCAGCGGATGTGCAGCGGGTCATCCAGCTTGGCCACCGCATCACGGAGGATGTCCTCTGCCTCCCGCACCGTCTCCTGCAGGATGCCGAACTGCTCGTCCAGCAGCTTCTGCTGCAGGCTCTGCTCCTGGTTGCTCTGCAGCGCGGGAGGAACAGATGAGTGGCACAACTGGGACACAGGACCCCTATCACCGTAGCCCCATCACCAGCATATCCCTCAAGAGCCCCTTTGCAGGATTAGACCCAAGCATCGCATTATTGCAAGTCATATCCCACCGGCTACATTGGTGATGGCTCAGCTGAGCCCCTCAACTGCTCAGCACCCCCGAAACACATCTCGCCCCAGGGAGCAGAGGGGGAGTGGGCTCTCCACACAGCACCATACCTTCTCCAGGAGCCTGCCCTGTAGCTCCCGTATCTCCCTCATGGCCTTGTCCGCCTCCTGGCTCAGCTGCAGCTCCTTCTCCTCGATGAGGCCACGCGTGGAGAGCAGCTCGCACTCCTTCTCGCTCACCGACCGCCTCAGCACCTCCTTCTCGGCATGCAGGGCCTCCACCTGGGCACTGAGCTCACTGCCTGCCTGCCAGCGGGGCCAGGGGATGCCTGTCACTCACCTGTCACCATGTCGTGAGCCCAACAGTTATGCAGAGGGGAGCCGAGGACACGTCCAGCTCATGACACTGACAGGGTGGACCCGCGTTCAGCCCCATGACGGCTCCTTGGGCCGCTGTTTGCGTCGCTGGCTTGGCAGCGGTGGTAGGCATGCCATCTTGCATGACAGGGATTTGTGATGGGGATTCGGGCGCATCCTGCACCCCTCAGCCTCGTACCTGCTTGGCGTGGCTGAGCGAGCGCTGCGCCTGGTCCAGCTCAT
>NW_009603251.1:27538-28375 GCF_000690535.1 Cariama cristata
CGCCCCCCTCTCCCGCCTCTGTCCCTCCAGCTGCACCCACACACCCGTGTCAGGGGCTCAGCCGCTGCAAACACGCTCCGGCCCCGCTCAGCACCGGCACACAGCCAGGATGGCGGGAACAAATCTGGCCCCAGTTTGCAGGAGGGGTTTTCAGGGTCTTGGGGGAGGTCTCCTGAAAGAGCTCCTTTCCCCAGGGCAGGAATTTTGGGAGTAGCCCCCAGCTTGGGCCCCGGAGAACAAAAGGACCCAAACTCATCAATTTGCATTGTGGCATTTTCTTGGGGGAAGAAAAGGCAGACTTGGGCAAGAGAGAATGAAGCATACATTAAATAACACCTTCCTGATGAGCACGGGCAAGTCCTTCCCAGATCAGGGACCGACACCAACAACCACCCCTACCCCTCGCACCCAAACTGTGCACAGCCACTGTGTTTCCCAGGCTGGGAAGGGCTTGGGCAGCGAAGCCCCATGGCAGGGAAGGATCCGGGGCTGTGCTGGCTCACCTTCATCTCGGCCTCTCGCTTCACCTGCTCCACCTGAAACGCCAGCTGCTCCTTGACGCGTGCCACCTCCTCCTGGCTCTGCTGCGTGACCGTCAGCTGCTTGGCTGTGTCGGCGTTCTGCGTGGGGACACGGGGTTTATCAGGTGGTTTGGAGAGGGGACCCTGGCCATCACCGTGCTTGTTCTGACCGAATTCTGGCTCAGGGGATACCTCCAAGATGCCTTTCTCACGGCATCCAAAATGCTGACTGCCAGTGGACATGAACTCAAGGGGTGCCCCGCGCCCCGTGCTCAGAGGTCCCTGGGTACAGGATGATGGGACCAATACGGGGTGG
>NW_009603252.1:0-294 GCF_000690535.1 Cariama cristata
GTCCTACCCTCTCTTGCTCAGAGGCCGCCCTGCCCGCCGAAGCTGGGGTCCGCCTGGTCAGCGCTGCCGTACCCCCTCAGCGCCCTCAGCCTCTATCCTCCCCAGGCTGCACTGCCCGGGTTTTTTCCGCTCTCCTCCGCCGGCAGCTTCTTTCCTTCCTCTTCAGCCTCCCCATCTTCAAAACTCTGAAAGCGTCTCTCCGCGTCCCCGCCTGTGGCTCCATCCCTTCTCCCGCCAGTGGAGAGTGTCCTCCGTGGGCCCGGCCTCCTCCTCCCCCTCACCGCGGTGCTCCCA
>NW_009603252.1:324-6566 GCF_000690535.1 Cariama cristata
TTCCCCAGCACTCTGAGCGACCGATACCGGTTTTTCTTTGTGTTGAAAATCTGTTACAAAGTGGCACTAAATGGTGTGATGTGTTACAACAGAAACAAAAAAAACCCCAAAAGTGGCAAAATTTCCAAATCGGCTAAAAAATAAATGTCTTGTATTAGTTTTGTTCATCCAGTAATCCTTGTCTCTGGAGGTCCTTCATTCAGAAAAGATATCTTGAAGAATTTCAGTGGCAGGTAACCACTTACACTAAAAATAGTATTAATTGGAAAAAGAAAAAAAATTAACAATTGTAAAACTAACAAGCTTTTCAGATGTGATCTCTGTATGAAGGATGGCTTGCTGCCTCTATGATATAGTCTGGAGCTGCTGAGGAATGACATCAGATACTATTTTCTTTGCTTCTCATATACATGACAGACTAAAAATTTACATGCAATGAACCAAAACTCCAAGGACCTTTAAGTCACAAATATGAAGCAGTAACAGAAAAAATAGGTCAGGAGATGAATGTTTTCAATTGATTTTTCCAGGCATTTAAAAATCAGTCAGTTGTGTAATAGTGACCTCATTGTATTCTTTAAAGAGACATAAAGTGGGAATGAGCTGTGTATAAAGCTCACACTTATTCCTCTTTTAAGTGTAATTTTCTCAACTAGAAAAAATTCTACCAGTATCTTGGAGAAATGATGGATCAGCTTCACATCAAGAAAGAACATATGAGGGGCAAGGAAAGCAGCACCCATGCTGTGTGTTCCATTTCAAGTGTCCTGCAAGCGTAGCTCTGGCAGAAAAGGGAAAGTCCGCAGGCTCTTCACTGATGTGAGATCTGGAAACCAGAAATATTCCTATATGGCAGGGCTGATCTGAATCATGACCTCAGGTTCTTCCCCATCTCCTGGAGCACACTTAATGGAGGAATGGAGGAAAATGCACAGATGAAACCCCCACTCCAGGGAATTAGAAGGGCATGTGATATGGAGCTCAGCTTATCCCTTGGTTTGAGCAGAGTATCTGACATTTCTTTTTAGATCCTGATGCAAATTAATATCAGGATATTCCTACAGTGTGTTTATTTAGACTTTGGACCAATTCTCCACATCACAATTGCGTGATTGCCAGCAGATGAATTTCTGCTAGCATGTTCATGATAATTAGACCACTGCTATGTGAAAATGATGCCTGATACAAGGTCTCAAAGACTGACTGCTGGTCTGCCCAGAGGAAGGCAACCATTTATGAAGAACCTTGTGAGAGTGTCATCAACGATCACCTTAATATGATAACCACAAAGAAGAAAGAGTGGCTTAGCCTTCCTGACTATTTTGCACTTAGAAACATTGCCATGTAGGATTTCTTCATCTAGCAACAAATGCTTTTTGCTCTTGATTTACCAAAATTACTCCCCACCCTGTGAGGAGAAACTGTGTTACAGGAGAAGAAAAGGAGCAGCTGTAGTGGCATATCATCACATGTATTGCTAGGGATTCCACTGCTCTGGGTCCTGCTGATCTAGACTCTGACCCACCAACTTTCCATACTGACTTCAGACCTTCGTGGTCACCACGGACCTGCCTGGTGATCCCTGGGCTATATCTGGCCCTTGTTCACCCCACCAGACCTGATCCTGACCCTGACCTGAGGATTGAGTTATGTACTTGTCCTCAGACATCTGCTTCATCATCACGCACTTGCCCGATGACCTGGGCTCTGGGCTGCCCTCCCACCCCTGCCTGCCTTGCTCCTGGGATGGTGGGACAGGCCCTGGCTGGCAAGGTCCTGCCCTGCTGACCACAGAATCCCCCTCAGCTCCTGGCTTCGCTCCCTTACGGAGCAGCAAGCACTCATATCACCAAGAAAGGACCCCACTTGTGAGTGTATCCAGGATACTAAAATTATCTCAAAGAAGAATTTTGGCTTATATTTACCATAGATAATTTCTAGGGCCTATTTGCCAATTCTTTCCGTTCAACAGAAGACCCAAGAGCCCAAGGATGTACAGAGTTTCCTATCAGGCAGTTGTCCACCAGGCTGTCCTTCACCATCACCTACATAAAGAAAGGTGCATGGAGTTCAGTTTATGGATGCTAAGTCCAAGATAACCCCCCTGTGTCAGAGTAAAGAATGCAATAACTTGTTCCTCAAGGATAACTTTTTTTGGATGCTCTAAACAACCTGCAAATTCTGTAGTTGGCACGATTCAATCATTCTGAGGCTGCACGTTCCCGCAGAGCAGAGCGAATAAGCAGCTGTGTGCTTTGTGTAGGGTGTGCAGATAGCGTTTGACTTTTCATGTGATCATGTGGATTCCTTAACTGTAAAAACTGAAACGGAGTTGGGAGCTAAAAAATGCAAAAACAACTAGAGGCCAAGCGACTTCAGAAACGTGAAGGTCAAAGAATTAACAAAAATTATTTGTTGTTTTTCCCATTCAAAATAAAGAAGTAAGAAATGTGGAAAAAGAACACATGAAATGTAACTGAAGAAGTTCTGATTTAGTTTCAGTGAGTGCTTTGTTTGTTAACTTGCAGAATGAGAAATTCAGCATGGCTTCATTTGGATAATGCAACAGATAATGGTCCGTCTTCAAATGCAGACATGCAAGGCTTAAGTAGTCTGAAACACTGTTACTCAGAGTTAAAGAGCACCACAGAATATTGATTCAAAGCTATTGTAAGGGGAAATGTATGACATTTGCTACCATGTGAACATTTGAAAGTCCTATTTATGTGTCCTTGCTATATTACTGACTTTGTTACCTACTCGATCAACAACAACAGGAAGTATTATCAGAAGTGTTATTGCAATATATGGGTAAATATGTAAACAAACTCAATAAATAGGTATGTGACTTGCCCTCAGTTAGCAATGACAGTAAATATACCAACTTTAGTTCAGAGAGATTTTAAATATTTATGTGTATCAACCACCACACATAAATCTAAAGTGAATTGTTAAAAGCCTGGCACTTGTCCTCTAGGTCCTAAAAGAAAAAAAAAAAAAAAAGGCAAATGTAACTCTGAATTCAACACAAGTCATTGAGATAACAGATGAATTCTCATAGAGCTGGAACTAGTATCTAGAAGAGAAAAAGTAATTAATTTAATTCTGGCTTTCACCTTCATTTTCACAAGACAAAAGTCAGCAATAGCTATAATGATTTTTTTGTGTCTAAATCATTCTTTTAAGAACTTTATATTATTAATAAAAAGATAAAGTAAAAATTATGTGTTTTTAAGAGTAATATTTTATGTTTCTCAGTAGCACTGTGAATACCTAAAGCATTTATCACAATTCTATGTTTTGTGTATTTCAGTTTTTAATTACTGTCATGGTTTAACCCCAGCCAGCAACTAAGCACCCCACATACACTCACTCACTCCCCCCCAGTGGGATGGGGGAGAGAATCATGAGGCTGAAAGTGAGAAAACCCAGCTCAGCTGTAACAAAAACATCCCTGTCTTATCAACACATCCAGGTCGGATGGGGCTTTTAGCAACCTGATCTGGTGGAAGGTGTCCCTGACCATGGCAGCGGGGGTGGAACGAGATGATCCTTAAGGTTCCTTCCAACCAAACCATTCTATGATTCTGTGAACTGTTTTCAGCACAAATCTACAATATAGCCCCATACGAGCTCCTATGGAGAAAATTAGCTCTATCTCAGCCAAAACCAGCACAGCAAGTTAAACCTCTACATAAGAAGGGGCTATTTGTGGTTGTGGTACTGCAGGTTCTGATTATTCTGATTAAAACTAGAAGATGGTGTTAATACAGGGAATGAGACCTGTAATCTCACTGAGAGCTGATTGATCAGCCATCCTCTTACTTCAGACATTTGGCCAGCAATTTTGGCAGAATGAATTCTAAGTTTATATCTCTTGCAGTTTCGTCTTTTGACTATGAAGAGGCTTTTTTTTTCTGAAGTGAAATACTGGTTTCCTGTCTTTATATTAATACTACATGAATCTCGCTTGCATTTTGTTAGGAGCACCCATTCTCTTGTCAAGGCTAAATTCTTTACTCTTTCTTCACATTGTACACCAGGAGGCAGGTTATGCCTGCATGTTCTTAGGTTATACTTCAATGCGTGAGTGTTTTTCTGTATCTTTTCTGCCCTTCATATTGCACTGAAAAAGTCATTAAGAGCTGAGAATGTGCTACGGTAGAAAGAGAAAATGTTGAGGCCCTCTTCCTGCAAAGTGCAGTGTACAAGAACACGTAACTCCAGTGGGGTGCTGAGTAGGTTCACTGAACTGTCTCAAAGCAAAACTAGGATTTTGAATTATTTAGTTCAATATTAAAAATTATTATTAATGCATATTCAAGTATTATTCACAATATTTTAAATAGCTTGCAGTAAAATGGATATTCTGGATTTGGGGATTTTTTGTGATGAATCTTCTTGGCAATTGAAAAGTAAGCTGTTCAAATAATCTAGTTCAAAAGAAAGACAATAAATATAAAGAGAAAGGCTAAGCTGATAGTTTTTGCATGTGACAGATCATGGTCATAACCTTGACTTTTGTGATGTGGCAGGTGCCACGGAAACACTGGTGGTCTTGTCTCTAATCTTAGGGCTTTTCAAGGCTTCCAGGTCAAGTACTACCATGTAAAGCCATACCAAAAAATATCAGATATGAGAAATAATGATAAATCCTTGCGTTGGTGAACTCCTAATGCTGCACTTGGAAGCAGGTCAGAAAAATTTGGCTGCAAAAGCAATTCCCTGAAGTGCCACGGTAGTTATTTACTCAGTGCTGCTGCTGGCACACCAACATCTATTTAGAAGGCCAGATTTGTTCACCAGATATAAGGTCTTATGTCTTATTTCTGCCTAAAGAAAGTGAAACAAGAAGTGCCTGTGAGGACAAATGGTCCTCTTCTGTGTCTAACCAAATGGGAAATATTGCCAGGCTTTCTGGGAGAACGTTATTTAACCTTGACCACAGTGGTTCCTGTTTTTAAGCAACAGGTATGTCTTGTTCACAGAGTCACATAAAACAGAGGTAAAACACACAGCATGATAGAATACCAGCTGTGAACAATGCAAATGTAGAAGAGAATCCATGAGCATAATCTACATAAGAAATTCTGTATTTGCTTGTATCCTACTGACTTCTAAATGCCTGTGAAGGGCTTCTTGGATGGGATTGCTTATCTGGAGTAGGGCCTTCTGCCAGGAGGATCTAAAAGGAATGATTTCACTAACTCCTTAAATTTTTTCATTCTTTTTCTGCCTTCCTTTCTGTCTTTCCTGTGTGCCACTGAAATATTTTCTCCTCTGTTCACTTAAAACCTAGATCTCATCAATACTTCCCAGTTGTCAAGTCCTGAGCCAGTAAAGCACTGTGAGAAGTCGGCAGTCTTCCAGTTGGCAGAAATAAAGTTATACCCATTAGCATCACAATGGGAAGATGTGTGTATCTTTTCTCCCAAAGAGTATGAATTGTGTAAGGTTTGTTCTAGTATCAAATTTAGTATTTCCAGAAGCATAAATTAGTAAATAATGGAAGAGTAAAGGAATTAGGCAGTGGCAATGGCCCCAGGGACCTAGCTTTTCTTTATACACTTGTTAATGTGCATAGATTCTTCAAGATCGCACAGAAAAAGTTATGCTTATTTTTAAAAAAATTAGCCTTATAACAAAAACATATATATACACACATATATATATACACATATATATAGCCTTATAATAAAAACAATGCTCAGGACAATAGCCAAGACAAGAGACAACGGCATTCTTCGTAATGAGGAGCTGGATACCAGGATTCCAAAAGTAAAGCTTTGGTTATAAGGTCTGGAGGCACATTGCTGAATCGGAGACCAAGAATAAGAAGAGGAAAGTAGACTCTGAGATCATCAGGAATCTCTACGAAGAGTTGGAACTTGAAGTAGTGTATTAAGTTCTGAATTGTAAGTACTGTCAGCAGTAATCAAGAATACTAGGTCAGGTTTCCCCAACAGTCCTAGAAATTCTCTATGAATCTAAATATACCTTGTAGAGGTCTCCTCTTTGATATGGATGAATCACTCAAAAACCTTTGAAGCTTGATGTGCAAATACTATTCTTCTTTATGACTAACAGATGAAGGTACATGCTGCATTCCAGGTAAGAGAGGATGCTAGCACCTTACTCATACACTTTTTTCCTTTTTTTTTTCTTTTCTAAAGGACTTCCTATTTCAATGAGGAAAATGGTTCTCTGGATCCCATCTAGTGGTCTCCAGCCATATATTCCTG
>NW_009603252.1:6638-11148 GCF_000690535.1 Cariama cristata
AAGGCAGAGATTGGAAGCACTGAAATAAAAGTATTTCAGGCCCTGTTCCATGGACAGTAATGCTACTGTCTGACTTGACAGGAATTTATCTGAGTGGAAGAAAACCTGCCTGTGGCAGGCAGTCCCTGGCAGTAGTAGAGTTTGTGGGTATGTGCTACATTGTCAGCGGTGCCTATGCAAGGGTGATTACACCATAAAGGCATTCCAACGACTGCAGGCCTGGGAGAGCAGAAAGGCTGCTAACATGTAGTCAGGGACACCAGAAGTTTTTGAGGTGTCCTCTTACAGGACAGCTGCAGGCTTTGAGTAGTACTGTTCTGGAGGAAGGCTGTTCCTGAGTCCAATCTGACTTTTGGAAGTCAGCATTAAAAGTTGTGTTGTGACTGTGAAGCTTGTGAAGCCCTAATTTGGGGGAAGGACAGGTGCTTGTCCACAGGAGTGCAGAGTTTGTACTGCAGTTGGTGGAAAAAGTGAAGCTGAGTCTGTCAGTGGGACAATTGCATGTTGGGGAGGTGTCCGTGATCTCTCTCTCAGCAATTGCTCAAATGGATTCCTACAAGCCTAATTTAATATACAAAATTAATGTTAAAGGCTCTGATTCAAACTGAGAAAAGCATGGCAGATGTGCTAAGCACATCCTCCTCATCTCTAACTCTTGTAGTACAGTAGTGCTATTGATTTTTTCCCATTTTGGAGATCTCTGTAGTGTTGGATTGGAATGGATAAATAAAATGTGAGAGATTCAGCTTAACTTTTCAGATAGCAGTTCAGGACCTGGTTTGGAGCGTCCCAAATAAACCATATTCATGATCACCTTGAGAGTGCCTTAGGTTTGCAAGGTTATTTGGCAGACATCTGTGCTGTGCCACTGTAACTCCACACGGCAGATGCTGTGCACCAGAGGGGACTGGGCTGCTGTCTCCCTGCTGCTGGCATGGCGGGGGTCTTGCGTGTGGGAGTGGGTCTGCTTCAGCACACCACATGGCTCTGCTCTGCCTTCACCTCTCTGCTATGGGGATTAACTAACTTTATCCCCTCCTCCCCTCCCTTATGGCTTCCTTTTGATATTTCATGGTATTTCACACATGGTGATAAAATAAAATACAGAAGTGGGTTAAATACTTTTTTATAAAATTCTGAGAACTTGTAAGTTTCTAAAAATGGTTCGAGCATTTTGCAATCTGAAGCCTGGGAGGCTGTTGCTGACCAGCTCTGCTGAGCCTCTTGCAGCACCTAAATGGCTGCTCTGTCTTCAGCCTTGGATGTGGAGGGACGAGAGTGCAGTGATGGGCTGATTTCTGCAAAATTGACTCCGTGGGCCTGTATTGGTTGAGAGCAACAAAAACTGAGTTTCGGGGGATAGGGTGAGCTAAAAGTTTGAAAAGACTTCAGTTCCCCATCCCTAGAACTCCACCTCTTTCTAAGGAAGCAAGTATAAGGAACCTGCAAGCCTTGTAGGAGATTATGGGATATGTCCTTAAAGCCAGAACATTTTCTTCTCCGTATTAATGGCCAATCCTGAGCTTGATGCTTTTCATTTGTTTAGGAGAAGACCATTTCTTTGCACCTCAAACCCAATCCAAAACACTCTAAAGTATTGAAGAGGATCATGGCTTGATACAGGAAAAAGATTCTGGAGAGTAATCAGTTTTGCTTGGCAGACAGCCTCCTGTGCTCTGAGTAATAGTAAAGGTTACCAAAGGCTCAAGGGCTCCTACTTCACTTTGGCTTCATAGCATCTCTTTTAGACGAGTCCTCTAGGACACCAACAGGCAGTGCTGTAGCCTGACAGGAGTAACCTTCTTCAGCTGTGACAATGAAATGATTTTCCAGACATATGTCCAGCTAAGCCTTCAAAACCACCACCAGCTGGGTTGCCTGCTGAGGTGGTTTGGTGCTAAGCTGCAGGAGTCTGTTTGTGTGTGAGAGAGCATGTGCTTCAGTTCATCCTCCTCCTCAAAGAGAGTCCTGACAAGAAGATCCCCACAGCTGGAAACAGCTTCTCATGTCCAGTGGTATTATCCACCGGAGCAATGGTGGAGCAGGGTTTGGTTTGTAACAGCATGCACAGGCCTGCACTTCTTTGTCAATTTATAATCTTATGAATTAATTTTGGGAAAAGGGAGGGTGTAATCTGTTCAAAAGTTGCGTGGTAAGCATAAAAGAATTGTGCTGGTCAAATAATGTTTTTCTTTTTTCTCCCCCTCTGTTTTGTCTTTAGATTTCTTCAAGTCGATCCCATTCAGGTCCTTCTGATTTAACAGAACAGTGTGGAACAGCAGTGTTATTTCAGCTGGCAGACATAATAGTAAAATCCTGGTGACTAGTTACCACAGGTGCAGTGGGGCAGAGAAGTTTAATGATGTTGATCATCAAAGTCTGGAAGGAAGAACAGTGCTACAGTTATACTGTTGCTTATAGAAGTATCAGTTATGGTGGCTTGAGTGGCACAAGTCAAGATTTCCCCAGACTCGCCATCAACTTGGAGGTTTCTAAGAGTCTGTGCTGCAGCTGAGAAGAAGTACCAGTCGCTGGTGGCAAAGTGGTTTTCCATTCACTGCTGAAATGGTTTCAATTCCTTGGTTTAGGTTTGGGGTTTTGACTATCTGGTTTAGCTGGAGGGGCATGAGTAGTTGAGAGAGAGGGCTGGATTAGTCTGTTACTCAGATGAGGGCATTGCCATCACAAATACCTGTTAAAGGTCACCAACTACTTTCCTTTTCTTTTGTTTTTTGTGCCTATTTTTTTTTGAAGTGGGGAATGAACAAGTCAATAACTTCTATAGAAACTCTGCTGTGATACTCTCAGGATCCTCCTCCTGGGAACAGTTAGTACCAACGGCCTTGTATTGAAATGTTGTATTTCTTTTGTGTCTAAGCTTTTTTTTTTAAGCTGTCCCAATCTTAAAACTGTGAATTGCAAGTTTATTTAGAGCTCACAAAACAGAAACCACTTTTTGGTAGCCATATCTTTAGAGCTCTGTACTCTTGGCTACTGCAGAAGAAGCAAAGGCATTAAGAAAAAAAATAAACCCATTGGCAAGGAGTGTGTGTGTGTTTCATTGACAAAATATTATTACTGTCCAAGGAGTTGCATTTTAAAGATTGAGCTTTAGTTTTTGAAAACCACAGTCTGTTTATATTGTAGTGCAGTAAAAGAGTCACAGAAGTTCCGTGGTACCAAGAACCCACCTTAGCGTAGTGGTGGGATTCTCCTCTGCATAACTGAACCTGCTTCCTAATAGACACTGTGCTGCCCAGGCTCCGGGGTTTCCAGTGCTCAAAGCAGCTTGACCTGAGCCCGATCAGGAGTTCCTGTTTCTGTGCAGCAAGAAGTTCAGAAACTTAGGACGAAACATTCTATCACTGCTGTTATGCTCATACATATATTGGTGTAAGAGATATTTGTAGTTTGCAAGGAAAATTGCCTTGCCAATTTGATAAATCTAAAATTGACCTAAAGAGAACCCAGTGATCCGGAGGGTAGATCCATACTGACCACATGGCCCGTGGATTGAGCTGCAGATAGGGAAACTCCTGATATCTGGTTCAAAGCAAGCTGCTTCCATCTGGTTTTGCTCGAGGTGGCTGTTTGGCTGACATTTGTTTTAAAAACAAAATAGCACTGGGAATTCAGCTTGGGGGCTTTGAGAGGGAGAGTGAGAAGAAGGCCCGTCTTCCCAAGGGCACCTGCTTGGTGCTGTAAAGGACAACCCTCTGTAGCAGTCTCAGCGTAGCTTACAGGTGATGCAAAACTGAGAGGGTTTCCCAAGTCAGTGCTGCAGGAACACGGCAGTTTGAGGATCTTGTGACAGCTCTTCTTTTGAATATCACTGTTCTTCAGACAGTATGAGAATTTTGGATTCCATTAATGTTATCTCCAGGAGAAGATAACCACGACCACCACTGCTGCTTTGCAGTTCTTTGCAAAGTAAGTCTATGACACGAGAAGAAAGATATGGGTTTTTTTTTTACTACCTTCCAAATGATTTTGCGCATTCCAGTAAAAGAAAATAATCTCAGTTACTGAGACTCAATTAACTTTTTTTTCCACCCTTCGTCAAGACCATTTCAAAAATGGAGGAAAGAATTGTATATGGAACATTTGGGAGTTGAGGGCGGATGGATGTGAGATTTCAAGTAACTTGTCTGTGGCAATAGTGAGAGATACTGTATTGTTCCATTGCATTTAGGGTATTCCAAAAATCAATCTAGCAGTGGCTTTCCAGGTTATATAAAATGCATTTAAATGGTCATGGAAACACCACTGAGATCAGTTGGAGTCTTTTTCTATTAGAGCAGTAGAACCTGCCAGCCTTGTTCTAGCACTCGGCCATCATCACATCTCATCAGTTTCCATGGCACTTCAGCATGTTTTTTAGCACTGTCCTTTAGCATAGTTCGCTTTCCTGAACTAAGATGCCAGAGTGATTCCCTGTGGAATGCTCCTGTTAATATAGGTAAGCAGTGTTAACAGTGATTACCCAGGAAGAATACAGAGACATTGTTAA
>NW_009603253.1:0-1612 GCF_000690535.1 Cariama cristata
AGCTATTGCTAGGCTAGGGCTTCTCAGGGGACTCCTTCCACAACCACAACAACACTGGGACGCTAGTGCATTGGAAAACAGATAACATCTCCCTGTCCTACCAGAGCCCAGCTCTGCAATTGGAAACGTCCAGGGATTGCTCCCAAACCAATGATGCCAGGGAGGAAAGCTATTGCTAGGCTAGGGCTTCTCTGGGCAGTCTTTCCTCAGACACAACAACTTTATGACTTCAGTGCTTGGGAAAGTAGATAACGTCTGCCATGCGATATCCCATTCCTGAAAGAGGCCACTCCGAAAATGGAAGCATCCAGAGATTGCTCACAAAGTAGTGATGACAGGGAGGAAAGGTATTGCTAGTTTACAGCTTCTCTGGGCAGCTTTCAAAGGCTCAGCAATGACGGGAATCCAGTGCTTTGAAAGCACATAAGCTCTCCCATGCAATCTCCCATTCTTGTCAGGGCCCAGGCATGAATGGAAATGTCATGGTGTTTCACCTAAAGTAATGATGCTAAGGAGGAAAGCTGTTGCTAGACTAGACCTTCTCTGGGCAGCCCTTCCACAGCCACAACGACCCTGGGACTCGTGCGTGGGAAGGTAGATAACCTCTCACATGGAACCTTCCATTGCTGACATAGTCCACATCCATAATGGAAACGTCCAGGGATTGCTCCCAAATCAATGATGCCAGGGTGGAAAGCTATTGCTAGGCTCGACCTTCTCTGGGTAGTCCTTCCACAGGCACAACCCCTTCTCGGGTTAGCCCTCCCACAGGCACAACAACACTGGGACTCTAGTGCTTGGGAAGGCAGCTAACCTCTCCCCATGCAGTCTCCCAGTCCTTTCAGAGCCCAGCTCTGAAAATGGAAACATACAGTTATTGTTCCCAAACCAATCATGCCATGAAGGAAAACTATTGCTAGAGTAGAGCTTGTGTATGCAACCCTTTCACAGGCACAGCTACTCTGGGAATCTAGCATTTGGGAAGACAGTCAGCCTCTCTCATGCAATCTCCTTTCCCATGTGTCCTGGTTTGGCTAAAACATGTCTATTTTCTCCTTTCAGGAGTTTTTCTTTCAGTTATGCTTCTTCTAAGTAACTTTACTTTCTGAAAGCAGAGCTACATCTTTTTCAGACACTATCTGATTTTCAGGACTGATAATGCTCAATGTTTATTGTTGCTACTGAAGTATCAGTAGGATTGGTATGCAGAAAGCTCCATGTTTATGCTTATCCCCTTGATAACGAAGGCCACTGCGGCCTTCTTTTGTTAAGCGAGTAAAAAGTCGTAAAACGGTTGCACCTGTGGAAGAGTGCAGGCAGGACAGGTGACCAAAAACTGACCAACGAGGTATTCCATCCCATCCATGTCATCCTCAGTATAAAGCTAAGGGATCACTAGGGTCTCACTCTCTTCTTTCATGGCCGGCATCCCTGTGGGACCCTGCTTGCTCTCCTGCCTCCGACCCTGATCCGTGCATTCCTGAATCTGGTTCCTGTCGGCTGCGCAGTCCGGTCCGGGACGTCCGGGTGCTCGCCCTGCTGCAGCAGCGGCCGAGCCTCTGCGGCCTGCAATCCCCCGTCACCGGGACACTCAGTATCAGTTTTGTATACT
>NW_009603254.1:0-2648 GCF_000690535.1 Cariama cristata
CTCCCTTTTGGAGTGGCCTCACCAGCCCACCTGCCAGCTCCCTCAGCCACCTCTCCCATTTCAGACTCCACTGCCGTATCTCCCCCAGCTTCTTTGAGGATATTGTGCAGAGAGGAGGGTTCGTGCAGCAAGGCTTCTGCCTGAATCTCGGTGTCTGCTGAGCCTACAGGGACACTTTGCCCTTCCAAACGCAGCTCCTGCAGGAGAGGCAAGAGGACAGTTGCTTGGCTGAGGAGCTGCCTTCCAACAGTGGTGGTCAGAGCACTGGTCCAGACCTGGCTCCTTGCTGGGGGTGAAGAGCCCAATGCCCCATCCCCAGAGCTCCTGGGGACACCCACTGCCTCTACGGAGCAAGTGGATGGTTGGGGACCCCCTCTCCAGGCTGGTTTACCTGGATGGGATGGGGCAGCGTGCCGTCCTCCCCACAGAGGGCTGCCAGGGGCTGGCCAAAGAGCGCCCGGCTGCAGCCAGAGCCCACCTGCCCTGACACCTGGGCAGTGGTTGGGGTCCGCCACAGAGCAAAGGGCCAGGGCAGCCCCCTCCTCCTCCTCCTGCTGCTGCTCCCTTTTGCTGCAGAGGAAAACAGAGCAAAAGCCCATCAGTGGAAACAACCAGGACAGTGCTCCTGGAGCCTGTCCTGCACTGCCTGCAGCTAGTTGCTGAGCGGTGTGGCAGGACAAGCTGGGAGCCAGCAGCTGGAACCATGGCTCCGGCTCAGTAGCTCTGGCTTGGAGGCTCCCGAGAGCCGGTGTTCCACCCGGAGCGCCCGTCCCAGCCCTCGTCCTGCCCTCCTCCGAGCTCTGGGCAGCAGCAGAAAAGGCTGTGTTTCTGCAGAACCACCATACAGCGGCCGCTGCCCAGCGGATGTCCTTGCTCATCCAGGTGACGTCCTCCCTTGGGGTGCCCAACCTGCATGGTGACACTGAAGGGACAAGTGAGCACAGCTCAGACAGTTGCAGGAGGTTGCCTTTCTTTGCAAAACTCACCTGGTGAGCGGCAAAGTCCCCGCTGTTGTTAGATGGGGCTGTCAGAGGCCCTTGCTTGGGATCAGCCTGCAAGAACCAGGCTGTGCTTAGAGAGCAGCCAGCCCAGCAGTAGAAAGGGCCACTGACGAGCTGCCACTCAGCACCAGCAGCCTGAGTGTGGCAGAACTGGGAACCTCTGCCCTCCAGGGTTCTCTGCCCCACGCAGCAAGTCTCCTCCCAGCACTGCCAGTGAGGATGTGCTGGCGTTCCTGGTGGCTCCCCAACCCTCTCCGCTCCCCGACTGGCACCACGGGACCCTCTCTCCCTCTCACACAAGCTCATGCCATTCACTGCACATCCCTGGCAGCCTGGCACAGCCAGAGGTGGGTGAAAGGCAGCTATTCTCACTTCTTTTGCCCTTCCCTTCTGGGGACCAAAAGGTGACCTGGGGATGCAGGATGTGCAAATGCCCCCCGTCCCTCTTTGCCAATGGGCTGACAGGTCCTTGCCCAGGCTCTGTGCGGAGGGCAGAGCCCATTCACAGGATGGCGTGGTCATGGTTGGGAACCTCTCCTTCCCTGTCATGGGACGTGGCACCAAGACTCACCCAAAAGTGGCAATGCAGGAGCCAGTGGGCCAGATGAGGACAATGGAGTTCCTCTTCTCATTGCTTCCTTCCTCCTCCTCCTCTTCTTCCTTCCCACTGCTCAGCAGCCACAGCTGGTCCAGGGTCAGGCAGAGCTGTGAGTGCAGGCTGGTGCCACGTCTGCAGAGACTAGAGGCAGGTGGTGAACTGGATGTGGCCTCCTTGGGGTCCCCCCGGGCACAGCCCTGTCCCCCATCTGCCCTTGGGATGGACGTTGGTGCATCCAGCACCAAGCTCCCGGGGCCTGGGGCTGGTGCCAGGGTGTCCCTGCCCTGGTCCCAGGGCCAGGGCTGGGGGAAAGGCAGCTGGGCTCTGAGGGTCTCACTGCAACTTGGCGATCACCAGTTCCTCCTGGAGGAGGAGAAGGTGCCTCTTGCTCCTCTTGCGGCCCTGGGTCAGCTGCACATCCACGCTAGTCAACTGCATGTCTGCATTCAGCACCAGCTCGGCATTGGTGAGAGCCTCTCTGCAGAGCAGAGAGCGGTCGGCATGAGCAATGCCGCTGGGGGGGTCCGGTTGTGCCCACATGTCCCCGAGCCACGGAGAGAACTCACCTGGAGCCACAGCAGCAGCTTGCCTGGCCCATCCAGCCTGGGACAGGAGGACCCTTACCCTGCACCAAGGACACGGCCCAGCCGGCAACAGTGATGGGAGGTGGGGTGCTGGTGCCGGGTCAGCGCTGCTCGGCCAGATCCTGCCTCCTCCCAGCACCGCTCTCTGCCAGCACAGCTCTGTCCTACTGTCTGTGGTGGCCGTTGGCTCCAACTGACCAACATTCCAACCTCAACGGAAAGTGGGGGGGGACACTGGGCAGGCACTGGGCTGGAGGTTCTCTCCAGTATAACCATGTCTGTCTGGCACTGGGGAGCATGAGCCGCTCCTCCCAGCTGTGTGCCATCTGCAAGCTGTCTGAGGGCACGTTCCGCCCCATCATCCAGGTCGCTGGATGTGAAGAGGACCCGCAGAGTGCAGCACCGGCTGCTGCAGACATGCACTTCGATATGATACCACTTGTCATGGAAGAAGGTTCAGAAATT
>NW_009603255.1:0-80903 GCF_000690535.1 Cariama cristata
CTTCCCTCCTTTCCAGGGCATGCTCCACTCCCTGGCAACCGTGTTCCCTCTCCCCACACTTGCCCCCCTTCCCCACCATCCCCATACTCCCCTGTCAGCCCCTCTCCCCTCCTGCCTCCCTTGCTTTCCTCATCTTGCTTGATTATCTGGTTACCCTCCTCCCTAGTAATAACAACCCATTTTATTTCGCCAAGCACAGCACAGGGGTGCGCTTGCTTCCCAAAACAGCCTCAGACAGGCCCAGCAGCAGGCTGGCCCAGGTGGGGAGCCCTCCACGTGTGGGGCAGCCCCCTGCAAGGGGAGGTGCTTGACAGGATGGCTTATGTCTGGGCCTAGAGCTGTCAGCACTGTCCTTTCATTGCAGTTATACATTTTCAACACCAGAAGATAATTTTATTTTTTTTTAGGTAGAAGTAGCCAATGCAGACACTTTATCAGAGATGTGAAACACCCCTGAATGAGGTTAAAATAAACCATATTGTGTTACTTATGAACCCATAATCTTTTAGAGGTAAAGCAGTATGACCTAAAAGACTGAGTACTTATACATGTCACTCAGGAAAAAATCTACTAAGGAATTCCCTTCCTCTGTGATTTTCCCTGTAATCTGGTTTGATTGTATACCGTTACTAGACTGCCAGTCTCTTGCTGGGCTAAAATAGTGCTTTGGAAAGGCACTCCTTCTGTCTGCATGAAGCCAGCAGATGCCCGCTTTGAGCAGACACTGCCTGAAGGAGAATGGCTTCATCTGTTGAACAGCATGACATGAATTTGAGTCTTAAAATAATGGTTGCATACCTCAGTTTCCTGAAATGCGGGTTCCCCCACTGTTTCTTGATATACCTGCAGCTGTCCACCTGCTTATTCTTTCCTTTGCTTTAATACTTTCCTTCATATCTGCTCCCTTTTGAGTAAAATGTGTAATTTTTGGAAGCCCAACTGTTAGATCTTTGAGATCTGTCTCGAGTTGGTTGATGCCATCCCTTATTACCTCCTGTGTTCATGGCAACATGGGAGTAGCCGTGATCTATCAGGTCACCGGTCCATTCTCCTGTTACTGTACACGTCAGATATTCTGGCTAATGAAGTTCTCAGAAGTAATGTTACAATGTGTTTTGTCAATGTCCTGGAAAAGCTTTTATTTAAAATTTGTTGTTTTCTCTCACAAGTTTGTTTTCCTCAATCCTCTTAAATGAACTATATAGCATACAAAATGTCAAATTTTCACTCAGTTCCCTAGAGCAAGTCCCCAAAATAGGTCTCTAAAGCTCCACTGTAGCTTCCGTTGTGAATGATTGTCTCTACTTTGCAAGCCATCTGGTAATGAAAGTGGATATTTTTGCACAATCTGCAACAATCACTTCAATTTTCTTTTCATCAGCAAAGGGAAACCTGGCGGTGATAAAACTCTATCAGGAATAGTTTGTATGACTTCTTTTTGTATTAAGGATATAGAGCATAATGTAGTCTCCAATGTGTGTGTATGCAGATTGTGGAATATTGTTTTCTTGCTAAAAAATACCTCTTTGCACTGGAAATACTGGCAGTGAAAGGTCTCCCACCAAACACATTAATAAGCAGGCTATTTTTAAATTTTTTTTTCATTTTTTTTTAGTTTCCAGCAGATTTACCAAGTAACTTATTAGAAATGCCAGTGTTTTTCATATTTTCTGTCATATTTAGTCATAACTATCACCATTTTTTTCTCCTTTCTCTATTAATTTAATCAGATTTAATCAATAGGCTGTTGAAGGGAAGATGGTTGTTCAGATGCAGCAAACTTGTCCAGCATGATTAAAAAAGAAACACACCTTTCCCAATACACTTTATGTACAGGCAGGATCCTCTCTTCAATCAGTATCACCATTATATAATTCTGTAAATCGTGTCAGATGAAAGTCTGTTGAACAGAAGGGAAACTTAACCCTGGTCATCTGTAAATTAATACATGCAAAACCGGTTTCACCCCTTTCCCAAAGGCTGTACACAGAGGAGCTGCACTGACACATGCAAGTTTGGACTGTACTGATACGTAGTTTACGTAGCTTGTAGCAGACTAATCTGAGTGAATGGGTGCAGCCATTTCAGTACCACTAATAAAACTGGATGATGTCACAAAACCTCCCTGAGACAAAGAAAAAATGAATAAATACAAAAGTATTTAGTTAATGCATGGTAGGAAAAATTTGTTTTCACAGATCTCCATGAATTTTTCCTTTTTATTTATTTTTCTTCAAAGTCTTTTTTGGAAGACTTGCTAGTCTTTCTTTGGCATTAACAATCAGGAAAATACCTATGCTAATTTGATAAAACTCTGGGTTTTTAATCAGTACTTCACTGTAGTTCACTGCTTGTCAAGGAGAGGAAAATGCTAGCCTTTTTTTCGTGCAGTGGGCTGGAAACAGAGTAATAACATCTAGCTCAAGAGTCAGCACTGGTTCTCAGAGAATTTCTTTACCTTCATTATACAGAACCTTTTCACTGTTTGAAAGATTGCCTGGCCTTAAATATTACTATGTGATAACTCTGAACCCAGGTCTCTGGTGATTTTTGGCCACTGAAACTCTTTTGCTGGCTGCCAATGAGCTGCTGGTGCCTGAGAAATACCCAGGATTAAATTTCATTCTAACATAAACACTTACAAGCATGAATTAGTTATAGCTTTGCCTCAAGTACAAGAAAAGTAAAAAGTCTGCCCACTTTCAACATTTATCCTGCTTATTTTTGTGCACACTGTGCTGGCGGAAGAATATGATGACACACTGTGGGTAGTTTACTCCCTGCCCCCTTCTATCTATGATGTGAACATTGGGCATCAGGAAATAAAAGAGCATAAAACACTCCATTGCTTGTCTACATGAATCAATCTGCAACCTGAGCTATGACGAAAATAGTGGATGCTGGATTAATTTCTGCAAGCGTAGTCTCACACTCTTACGGAAGGCTCAGTAATTTTCATATGGATTTTTCCAAATGTTACAGATGACGTGAGTGTGTTTCACAAATGGTATTTACTTGGCAGAGTGGGCTGAAGTTACTTGTTACTTGATGTTTTTTCTAGTAGATTTTATTTTTGTCGTTGAAATATCTATTTGGTATGGTGGAACAAAAGATTTTAATGATTTTATAAGTTGTTCATAAGTCAAATGGCAGAAAATGACTAAAGGGAAATATGACATCTAATGTTTCTTTCAGTCACTGAAGATCTTGTTAGAAGATGTGCAGAACATAACAACTGTGAAATTTTTTCACTGGAAGAAATCTCTTTAAAAAAAGAAAAACTAGAGTATCTTGACAAATGGTGTCGAGATTTAAAAATTCTGTATCTTCAGAATAACCTAATTCCTAAAATTGGTAAGTGTTTTCTCGATATGTTTCTTTTTAAATGGATTTACATGCATAATTTTGAAATCAGAACAAAATATCTGATGTGTTATACTTTAGGGGAATGTAGAGTGAATAACTACAGAAAAGTTCTTTGTAGATCTGCTCCTACAGGATTTCCTTTCCCTGTCTCTTTAGTAAATATCTAAGAAGCTCAGAAATTTGCAAGAGAAACTGTAAATCAAAAAGACAGTACTGACATGCAAGTTACTAGAATATGAGTGTGGAACACCTTTTATTGATTAAAATGTCAACAATCAAGATATAACTTAAATAACCTGTCTTTGTGGCAGAGGCGCAAATACTGTATCATATACTGTGGATGTGGTATCATAGGACTAGCTCTCTTCAGGCTCATTTTTAAATTCAGTTTTTATACAATCGGTGGTTTTTGTTAACATTGAAATAATTTTCAGTCAGATAAAATACTTGCTTTTGTGCATAAAGACAGCCTTTTTCTGTTCAGTTTCGATGGTCTTCCTGCACCACAGGAGAAGGTATAATTTCATATGCTCTGTGTTTTGTGGTATAGGTTCACATGTTTGCTAGGCTCTCTATAAAAAGATACAGCATCAAGCCTTGGGCTGGAAAAGCTTAGACTTTACAGATAGCGTATAGACGAAGAATGGAAACTCAGAAGTGTTCAGGAATTGTATTAGCATATTTTTTCCAAGTTCCTTAAGAGAAGAAAAAAAAATCCAAAGTTTTAGGGTGAAATTTGCACTCGGGACTTGTAGGCAAAGGCTTTAAATTCTCTTGGGGGGCTCATCAGGAAACTGTATCTGTACTGATAACATCTGCATTTCTTAGAGTGGAGGAATCTTCTCTCAGAGAGAATGAAGTTTTTGAAACTGCTTTATGCTGCTCTGCCACATCAAAACTTGGACTAAAATAAATTGGTTTTCTCTCTCTTACTGTGTCCTTAATAAGGCACAAGACTTCATCTCATTCTTATGTCAACACTCATACCTCCTTTAGGTTAGAACTTTATATTACCATTCAGATTATTGCTTTTTGGACACAAGATTTTTTCAGCAACCTCATTTTTGAGACATTCAATTTTTATCTTAACTTAATCTAACTGTAGGAGTTAGAAAAGTATGCAACTTCCTACTTCATATATTCCTGTATGATATAACAGCTTTCTAAGAAAAAAAAAAAAAAGAAAATGCACTATATGCACTATATAAGTAGTGACCAAAGGGTTGCCAACAGGGATTATGTTACAAAGTACTGAATTTGAAAGGTAATTCTTCCCAGTGGATACCAGCATGTCCATGTGGAGCACACAGCAGTTCCAAGCACACTTCAAAATAGCATAGCCGAATGGTTTATATTGATTCTATTGGGATATGTCTTTTCTCTTCTTAAAGAAAGCCTTTATGTAGCCCTCAAGATCAGACTTGCCTACTAATCAAACAGCAAGTTATAAGGCATCCACTGTATGGATTAGTCCTGGTTCTTTTCTTTCCTATAAATAGAAAAAAACCCACAAGGTACCATTGGCTTCAACACTTGTCTCTCTCATATCTTCATGTGTACGGGCACTGCTGCTACAGAAATACTGTAAGAAAAATGAACCGCCAACCTAAACTGCACAAGTCCTTGCTGAGAAATTAATTTTATCATCTGTTTGTGAATTATGAAGAAAATATCTCTCCCAGGTCTTAGCAAACTAAGTGATAGGATTCATGTCACCAAACTTTTACAGATCTATCTCTTAGGCGGTTACTGTAGCCTCCCTTTATGACCAGTGATGAAGAAAAGGCATATTTTTGAGCATGATTTGGTTCACTGGTTCTAGACAACCAATTTAAGATAAGACAAATCACACCTTGAAAAGCCTATTTCTCTCTATTGATTACAGAAGAGCCTAGACAACTAACTCGTCTGTAGACATGATCTGTGTTGGGCAGATGAAGCTCCCTCTACTTGAATTTCACTGTCTCATCAGAGACAGTCTGTACAACAGTTAATCAGTGTGGCTTGTGAATTAGAGTTTGAGTTAAACTTTATGACTTCATTGGGTAGGTTTTCCAGGCAGATCTTCAAAACATCTGGTGATTGGGGAGAAACTGGTGAACTGTGACACAAGTTGTACTATGTATCTTGTCTCAGATTTCTGTCTCTGACCTGTGTGTCATGTAACTCAAATAGTTTTTGCATTTTTCAGATATTTTTAGGACTCATGAAGATCATTGCTGCCCTATTCCCTCTTTACCCTCTTTCTGTATTCAAAGGAAGAAATGCTAGCCATTCTGACACAACCGCACACATTGTGAACCTGCTAATTTCAATAGTTCATAGTGAAAATAGTGCAGGTTAGATTCCAGACTAGCAGGGGGAGAGTGTGTATGGCTTTGTTTTGTTCATACTGAAGCCATATAAATCCCTATTTGCAAAATTTTTAAAAAGGGAGGAGAGGAAGTTTCTCGTATTAACCCTGTGGATAAAAGAACTTTAAAAACTAAATATATGCTAAAGAAGCCAATCTTTTCTGTGTAAGTGATTGTAAAACTCTATTTTTATAAAGCATGAATAGGTATGGCCTGATGTTCCATCATGCCTTTTGGCCAGTCCTCTTGCGTTACATGTGTGTTTTATGTATTTGTGACAAAAATGTGTTTATAAACTTCCTTATTTATTTTTGCTTTTTTTAATTTTAATTTATGTTTTCAGAGAGCCTTTTTAGTTTTGTCTTTTTATTAATATTAAAATATTAACGCCCAGTAATCTGATACGTATTCTGATACATATTCTGATTTGTCTTTCCTATTTTTCTGCTTTATTGTTTCTTTGAAGTAAAGTGAGCAAGTAAAATGTTAATGCCCTTTCCAATGAAGAAAACTGAAGTAACGGATCTATGTTTTGTTACAGAAAATGTGGGCAAACTAAAGAAGCTGGAATATCTAAATGTAGCTTTGAACAACATTGAAAGAATTGAAAATCTGGAAGGTCAGATTTTAAATAAACCATTTTGTCTTTTCCTATTGAAATGCTTAATTTGTGACTTAGTGTAAAAGAGGGTGGAAGCCATTAACTCTGTCCACCAGTAAAGGTACTTTGTCCATAGTCAGAAAGAGCCTTTTTTGTGTGCAGCGTTTCAACAAATACTTCTTTGTAGCAAGTACTTCGTTCTGCTGAAGGTTGTCATTGAACTTTCTTTAATGTATTTTGACACGCTTTTTGCATACTCTCTCACCAGTGCTACCAGCTATGATAGCTCTATTCTTGAATACTTTAGAAAGTAGGCTGTAAAAAGTCTCTCGTGTAATGTTTCAACAGTCATCTTCAATTCAGCAATCAAGTGTGCCACATATGAAGGTTCTACTCTATGCACAGGTTGCATTATCAGTCTAGGGTATTTTTAAGAGTTTTTCAGATTAGTATTTTGTCTGTCATTGCATGAAGATTTGTCTGCTTTATTTGTGTTTAATCTTTTATCCTGTCACTATAATTGCATGTGCAAAGATCTAGCATTTTCCAAGATCAAAATCCAAGACTTAGAGCCACCCGTAAACACATTCCGTATTCTTTGAATACTTTCTGACTTAGTTGCTTTCTCTTTCTTGATTCTTATTAGGCCAGCTGCTGAATCTTTAAAATAGCCACCTTGACAAGGGAACAATAAAAAAAGCCAGGTTTTTGTTGTTGTTTTTTTTTGTTCATTTTGGTTTAGTTGGTTGGTTTTTTTAAGTCTACAAACTGATTAAAGAGGATGGCTTAAATCAAATTAAAAAAAAAAAGCAAATAGGCTAAACACAAATTTGTAAAAGTTGAAGAAACAGGTAGTACATTACCTATTTGGCAATTTGTTGAGAAACTTGCATCTGTTTTTATGTCAGTAAATTTTAAGTTCCTCTATAAGGCTGCACTATTTATTACGGTGATTTGTCATTTACTTAGGAGTTAGAACCTTTGGGAGTGAGCCTTGCAAAAATTTGGGTTATTTAAATCCCCTAATAAATCATTTTGAGTTGTTTATTTTCTTTCAGCTCCACTATGCATAAAATACTTGCCAAATAAACTGCAAAGGAAAAGAAGTGATTGCAATGATGAGCATCGAAGTTGAGCTTGCTCTTAGCTAAACTTTTTTGCTCTTAAAGTCAAAGTTATGATTCATGGACAGATTATAATAAAAGGAGAGGCTGGTATGGATCCAAATTTCTCAGAGCATTTTGTTAGCTAATTTAGAGTTTCTGTTTATAATGAAATGTTTTGGTTAACAAACAACATTTTCTCACCGGTATTTGCAATTTAACCAGTGATAAAGTATTCACAACGATAGCTGAGTCCGTAAAGTGGAAAACCTCTTCTTGACTTGAAGTTAATTTTTAGAAAACCTTATCTTTATGCTTGAATAATGTTAGCTAAGATGAACAGTACATATAAATGAAATTCACGATTGATCCTGCTCTCCTGAAGCAATTAGGCACTCTTTTAGCCATATGGTGAAGATTCAGTTGAGGAGGGGTACCAAGGCAATCAGATTGTTAAAACTGAAGTCCAGCATATCTCAAAATGAAACATTTAATAGCTCACCTACTATATCAGCACTAACCACAAAATTTTGATAGTGATAAAACCAATAATAAGGTTTGATATTTTGTATTTTATTGAGATTTTTTTTCTTTCTATGAATATTGTGACCTCATAAACTTAAGCTCTGAGTCACTCTTTCTCTTGTGGTTTGGAAAAGATGTACTCTGATAGGATGAAATTAATACACAGACAACAAATGCAAGCAGTTTTATATCCAAGTGTATGCATGTGTGTGTGTGTGTGTGTGTATGTCATACGTACATTTATGTTATGGACAAATTGAATTAAGTTTTTTTCAAATAGGATGTGAAGAACTGAACAAACTTGACCTGACAGCAAATTTCATTGGTGAACTCTCCAGTATTGAAGCCCTAAAATATAATATACATCTGAAGGAACTGTTTCTAGTGGGTAACCCATGTACTGAATTTGAAGGTTATAGACAATTTGTAGTGGCAACTCTTCATCAATTAAAAGTAAGATTTTAAAAATAAAATTTATATCCAAATCAATAACCAGCATTGTTGACTGAACATACTAATCCCAAACAAAAGAAATACCTGTGGTAGGAAAACTAGTAGCATTTTTCTTAGTATCGATGGGAAATTGAATTCTGTTCTGAAGAATAAGTGACTACAGTAAATAATGTGACAGTAAATTGATTCTGACTAAAACACATGCATTTGTTGACTTTTTCATGATTGCAGAAAGTTACTAGGTTGTTGGTACCATACCAACAATAAGTACCAAACCAACAGTGTAAGGCAGTAGAAAGATAGAAGTTGATGGAAAAATGCACTAAATTGCATCGGCTGTAAATAGATACTTTGAGATTGAGGTTTTGTGCAATGACTGAACTGATGTAATGATTTCCTGTCATTGAAACGGGCATCTCAGTCCTGAAATATGCTCCCACAGTTTCCCGTGGAGAAGCACAGACATTTGCTTAACTTAGTAAGAATAGATTCAACACACTTAGTTGGCAATAAACTAACGCCTCAAAAAGAATAATTTTGTAATAGCTTCATGAGCTGAATCAAGGTCAGACAAATATCAGAAAAGGCTGAAGGAAATTTCTCTACTACATAGTCTAATAAGACCAATTGAAATTCCTAGAAAATGCAAAAAGCAGCTCTCAGACTCACAAAACCATTTTCAGATCTGAATAGCAACTTATTGTTGATTCTTTTTAATATAGTATAACTTACATAGTGCTATGGAGGTTTGAAGGATATATTTTAAATTTTATACAGAAGGTAATCTATCAAAATGAACCTAGAGCATAGCCTCAAACTGTGCCCAGGGAGGTTCAGGTTAGACATTAGGAGGCATTTCTTCACAGAAAGGGTTGTTAGGCATTGGAATGGGCTGCCCAGGGAGGTGGTGGAGTCATCATCGCTGGAGGTGTTCAAGAAAAGACTGGACGTGGCACTTAGTGCCATGGTCTAGTTGACATGGTGGTGTTAGGGCAAAGGTTGGACTCAATGATCCCAGAGGTCTCTTCCAACCTAATCAAATATGTGATTCTTTGATACAGTTTAATAGATTTATTGATTTGAATGCGTTTAAAATTTCTCATGAATCTATATTGATTTTTTTTCCCTTTGGGAAGTGTTTGGATGGTAAAGAAGTAGACCGTTCAGAGAGGATTCAAGCACTTCAAAACTATCCAGAAGTGAAACAGAAAATCAGAGAACAGGAACAAGCTTATCTTGTCAAAAGGACCAGAGAAAAAGAAGAGGCTCAAAGAAGGATGCAAGAAAGAAAGGACAAGAAACAAAAACAAATGGAATCTAAGCTTGGATTTGACAGGTAACAGTAAGCAACAACAGTTTGTGAGTAAATGTCATTCTTCTCTTTCTTCATTAAGAATTTTGTTTTTCCTCATTAAACAGTTCATATAATTCCACTTAAATCTTTCTGTTTGTCTTTATTATTGATTCTGGCAGAATTATTTCTCCTCATGCATGTCATCTCTAATGAAAAATATAATTAATTGCAAACGTAATTACTGACCTGCAGATAGTGCAATGGAATTTTTTGTCCCAGAACTCCAAGCTGAATTGTCTGGGTGCCAAAACAGTGTAATTGATAGCTACTTTCAGTAGAACAGCTGGAAATTTGTATTTAAATTAATGCAAAGGTTCCAGAGAAAGCAGCTGTTCACCTATAATTTCTTTTGCTTTAGAGTTCTTAGATATGAAGACTGAAAAGGAATTGCAGATCTTTGTAGAAGTAAAAGGCTATGGAATGTTGATTTCTATACTTCTTCCACCTCATATCACTGAGATTACCTAAACAGCAGAAAGATTTTCGTCTAGGGTCATCTTCCACTGCAGTTGCCATCCATCTTATTTTTAATCCAATATAGACTAAGTTCCATGGAGCTGACTATGGAAATTTGTCCTTGTATATCACAGCTGTATCATAAATCTAGTTTTCTCTGTATATTGGTAGAGAATTTCTGAAGATTACAGAGGCTTAGGGCTAGGGGGAAAAATGATTCAAGTTCCAAGATGGCACTTGAAAAGATACCTAAGTAAAATATTGCTACCCTATAAATTTCTAACCTGCTGCTGCCTGATACTGGGAATACTTAAACATCACAGAGACTGAAGGTTTTCTTTCATCTGAAAATTGTGAGGGTATCTGTAAATTCTACTCCTGAAATTAAATCTGTTGATCTATCAGGGTTTTCAGAGGGTTAGGCATAACCATAGTATCACTTCTTAGTTAAGTCAATGAAAAACATTATGTCGAAATATGTTTTGTTGATTGATGAAAGAAGCAGAGCAGAGAAAGTTATCCAAATGTATAAGATACTGTTCTTGATAGGAATTATACAGCTATTAGTATTGGGTTAAAAAATATTATTGCACGAATTCATTAGCAAGGACTGTTACTCTTCCTTCATTTCATTGGCATAATATTCCATGTGATCTTGTGTAGCCCAGACTCCCTACAGGACAAAGAAAACCATCAGGCAGAAGGAGATGGAGAACAAGAAACATGGAGAACAGTTGAAGATGATGAAGACGACAGAAGATTTTGGGAGGAGCTTACACCATATACTCCAGAATCTAGACTAGAAACTCACAGATATATTGAAGAAAAACGGAGAGCTAAAGACAATATAAGGTATGTTTTTGTTTTAATATATTCTATGAATTGAAGAATGGGAAATTTTCAAAGGTACAGAGAAGAGATAGGTGACTGCCTCACATTAGATATTACCGAGAACTGGCAGCTTAAATCCCTGTTGCCTGTGCAAATATGCTTATAAAATCTAAATGAAATATTCAGACTGTTCATTTTGTTTTGTTTCATTTTCTAATATTTATTTATGATACCCTTTCTTTTGTTTTTCCTCAAATAGAGTTTTTAAATATAATTTCTCTTTACAACTCTGTTTTATGGAGTTTAGAAGTTTCATTTTTCTGTCAGCTAACTATGTTTCATGTAGTTCAATGTTTAATACCCTTGCTAAAAGGCATTTATCCGAAGTGCACATTGCATTATATAAAAGCCCTACAAGCCATGCTACAAAATTTTTGCACAAGTGGCATTTCAGGCATCTTTTCTATGTGACTTAGAAATTTTTTTACATACTTTATCAAAGATATTCACTCCAAATAATAAGATTCTTCACGTTATCTATGGTATCATGGTTATCATGGTGAATATGAAGATGTCTGACCCCTGAAAAGCCTTTAAAACTTTCTAAAATTGTCACTAGTTTTGCTGATCATGCAAAATTAATGCAGATACTAGCAAAAAAAGTTATTGTATTGCTGCTGGCTTATCATTCCACAAACACTGTAAGCAAAGTATTTTTTTTTTTTAATTTTTTTTTTTGCTTATATAACATCACTTGTGCCAGAGATTTTTCTAGATGTTCGTTTTAAGGGCATGCTTTTTAGAAGCTTTATCAAGCCCAAGTATTGAAAAAGTCAATCCTATGGAACTCTCCAATAAATGTGGAAATCTGCATAACTTGTCGCTATTATTAATTCAAGATCTAGCACTTTCCCGGAAGAACTACTGTGAAACCCAGATTCTAGATGCTTAGAAGTTTACTCTATTTGAGGATGCCTTGCTCTAGCCAAAAACAAATGTGTTCCAAATGCTTCCCTCTAAATATTCAAGGAGAGTCCAAATAGTGTTATAATAAAGATAGAATAATTCCTTTCTGGATTTTTCTAGATTTCAAAGGCTTTTAAAGGAGTTAGAAATCCTTTCACAGTTCAATTTTTTTCAGCAGTGAGATTTTTGTTAGGTAGTATGAGAAAGGTGAGAACAGAAAAGTGCCCCTGACAACTTCAATTTGAAGTTGATGATTCATCCTTGGTGGTAGACACCCCAAGGTGTGTAACTTTAATATAAGTTACTCAGTATAAAAGGATGTTTATTTTAGTATAAAATTGACATGAACTCAATCAGAGCAATGCTAAATTTGAACCTATCTATGACATGTTACCACACGTTAAATTTGCCAACTGTGGTATAGTTCCACAATTGATAATAAACTGAGCAGCTTTGGCTACTGCCAAATGAGTCAATACTTGGTGTTTCATTCAAAGAAAATTCAGACAAGTGTAAAATCAGTTGCAGCTGAAAGATGCGCAGGATCTCCTTTATCTGCTCATTGCCAAAACAAGGCCTCTCAGCTCATCTCAGCACAAAGTTAAACAAATTATCTTCAACTCCAATGATTATGACGTGACTGAATTTGCCTTAAAATGGTTCACATAGGCAGACAGATTTCATCTAGAACCAGATTATTAACAGCTAAAAGGTGGTAGGATATAATTTCCTGAAGTATTTCTGAGAACTACATCTTTAGAAAAGAGTGGTGGTTCATTCACTTTGCATTTAAGTGTCAAGAGTAGGGATCCAGCTGTAGAAACTACTAGCCCACAAACCCCACATTAAAGCTCTGATTTATACTATAGAATAGAATTTAACATATGGATAGTTTTGAATCTTTCTTAAACAGAAGTTGTTTTTATATAGTCATTCCAGTAGCTCCAGTTGAATTTTTTATTTCTTCTTCAAATCCATTGTATTTATAGACCAAATATTTTTTTTAATGTTTTTTTTTTCCCCAAGGTGGTCTAAATCTTACATACTTTATTTCCCTCATTAGTGATTTACCTTTATGGTTTTCTTAATCTTGAATTTAGTAAAACATTTGTTTGGGACCACAAAAAACTATGTATTGCTGTTGTCTTTTTGAGAAATGTTTTTTTTTATATGCCGGATGAAGTAGCCATACACACTATATTGAACAACTGAAGAATGAATTAATACAAAGCAACAATTACAGTGCTGTATTTTTAAAGAAAACATTAAACAAAAACCATTTTTTATCTGGGTGCAAGCAGGTTTTTCTTTCTCATGTTCCTTATTCTTCCTCTCCTTGCTCATTAACTAAACATCTATACAGGAAAATACCAGTACTACAAGTCTTAATGTTCTTACAGTCATGTGCTTTGTTTTGGCAGATAAATTTAAGGTAGCTTGTTTATTGCACTAAATGAAAGTCAGATCTAGTTTAATTGCTGATAGCTGGACATGGATAGTGAAGATAGTGAAGTCTCCATCAGTAACATGTGTTGTATTTTTTGAAGGAAGAACACAACAAAAATGTAATAGATGCATCAACAAATAATCTTTGGTCATATTGTATCCTATTTGATGCTGCTTGTAATCTTTTGACCATTAAAATTCTTTTACTAGTGCAGAATAGTGACTGATAGGCATGATATTTAAAGATATGCCAAGCATTTGTTCAGTAAAAGTAATTAAGTTAGCATGAATAAAACATTTCTTTAGAATTACTTGAATATACATCAAATCAGTTAACAGTAATGATACCTCATGATTATTATGACCATTCATAACTAGAAAAACATCCCTTTTCATATGTTTAAGCAATCCACTGATTTCTTAAGGTATGCCAGATAAATTTGATATATTACTGTTTGATAATGGACATTGTGACATGCAGAAGTTGTTATTATCAATGTAAGATGTGATATTACAAAGAATTTGCTCATCTTTAGATGATGCTTTTAATGTGCAATTGGACATTTCATATAACCTGTTTTGTTCCTGAAATAAGTTGTAACCTTAACATCAAATACCAGATAATTCTTACCTGTTGCCATCCTTTTCTTTCTTTTTTGCTATTAAGTGTAAAATACCAGAATGTGAAATTATAAATCATTTTTCTTTCTCTTTTGTTCAGGGAATCAACAAAGAAAGAGAAGCCTCTTCAGACATTGATCACTGCAGAAGGGAAAGTTCTGAATGTGAATGTGCCTAAGTATGTAAGGTTAAGAGGTTAAACAGGCTAACCTCTTTATAGTTGATTTGGGCAACTATTTCAAAATATATGACAATACAAAAATAAGAGGGCTGACAAATTCTCATTGCAGTATTATATTCCTGATGGGGAAACTGACTTCTAAATTTATATTCTGATGCTGGAAAAATAATCAGTTTTCGGTGAATAAAGTGTTGAAGGTTGTTTAGTTTAACATCTTGGTCTTTGATGATTGAAGAACTTGTTTTTCTGTAAAATATGTAAGACATTTTACTCTTTACATTTCTATGGTAAGGCTCTCTTGCAACATCTTGCTGACAGTGGAAAAAGTTTAAGTGGTTTGACTATTGAAGGTAAATGTGTATGACTAGCCACTTTAAATGCGGAAAAATACACCCAAGTAACATATCTGGACAAAATCGTTGTGTCCTCTGATGACAGATGTAAAACTGGCAGAACTGTGAAGGATATGTAATTAACTTCCATGGCTTGAGGTCCTTTGACACTGAATGAAGTCTCTGGCAACAGAGGCTGGTGATACAGGGATCTTGGTTTTTTTATCGTTGACAAAGGCATCTGGGTATTCAGGTGTTTTGGAATGAGTTTCCAGGAATATCAGACGTGCATTAACATTGGTTTCACTTGAAACAAGTCTTCCTTTTCTAAGGAAAAACAGGAGACAGAGAGTGCAAGCATTGTTTCCATATACACAGTTCCCCAAAGAGCCTCCTATGGGAGACTGTGATCAAAAAGTGGCCTACAAAGGGCCACTTACCTGTCTGCTGTTCTTTGAACAAGTTTTTGCATCTTAAGACTGATTTAGCTGCAAAATCAAAGCTAAGAACATGCTTATCATTAGCATTAATAATGCCTTCTAAATCTTGGAAATTTATAAATCCATGCAAATTCAAGGAATTTGAAAACTTACGTTATAGGATCAGTGTATAATTTTCAGTGTATAGGGAAAAATAAAGGTAGTGGCAGAAGAACTTGTGTTTATTCCATCTGTACTAGAGGATACTTACCATTGTGTTGATGTACTTGTTTTGTAAAAATGTGTTGACTGAAAGAAATTTTAAATCATTTCCCAGTTCAAAGAAGGTAAGTCTAAAATACTTTAAATCTTGTGTTAATAGATTTTGATTATGCCTCTAAAAAGCAGAGACATTTAGAATAAAGCTCTAGCTATCTTTTCAGAAGAAATACAGTCCCCTAGAGTTCGCTGTTAGTAGCAGTCCTGTTTGTGTCACCCGAGTTTTCTGGATTAGAATTTAGTCTGTGGATGTGCCCACGTAAAGCCAGATCAATGAGCAGTTTTTGTCATGGCTTCAACAAGAATATCACAGCTCTTCAGTGCAATCTGGCATTGTATTGGAGAGCCATAAGTAAAGAGATACAAGTAGACAGATGGCGTTCTCCAAAGTTTTTGCTGCAATGCCAAAGTCTAGTGTCCATAGCAATGTCCAAGTTTCTCTGATATTCTTTTGGAAGGTTAGCAACAGGAATGGCTGCATGCTGCTGAGAACAGACTATTTCTCTTCCTTAATTCTGATTAAGCTTCTCCCTAGAAAATTTTAGAATTCTTTTCTCTTTTTCACACTTCATGTTTTAGTGAATTCTAAAATTTTGTGATGCAGTAAGAGAAAAAACATGAACAGGAAACAAAGCTGTATTGTATTCTTCGCAGTATTCCATTAAGAAAGACCCATAAACTAAAAGCTCCATAAGCTTTCTTGAAAATTGACTATATCAGAATACAGGAGAACAAAGAGTAAAAAGTATATCTGGCAAGTATTTTTGTTGTTGAAAAAATGTATCATCTAAACTGTTAACATTTGAGCTTCTTTCTGTTACCTGAACCCAAAGTATCTAAGTATTTTAATATCACTGAACTATTACAGATAAATTATATTAAGCAAAACCCTCTCATTTTATACTAATAACTAATTTATAAAAATCTTCTCATTTATAAGTGGGTTTTATTCTGTTTCTTCTCTACTTTAATACATGGGAAATATTTGAGTATATGAGCAGAACTTGTAAGTCCAGACTTGATCTCCTTACAGTTGTAGTAATAGATGTTGTTTTCAATTTATAACTGGTAAGATTCTTTCATAATTTTAAGAACTCAGCCAGCAGGTCACAAACATGCAGCTAATACAATCTACAGTCTCATTTTCAACAAATATTGTAAAGCTTGTAGAATCAAAGATATTGTGCAAAT
Organism: Cariama cristata; assembly: GCF_000690535.1. Lineage (NCBI taxonomy): Eukaryota > Metazoa > Chordata > Aves > Cariamiformes > Cariamidae > Cariama > Cariama cristata. The sequence continues at coordinate 16,479 of NW_009603255.1, forward strand.
CATGTTTTGCTCTGGAAATGCACAGGCAGATATTTATACTCTAGGCAATTAATTGCTATGAACAAAGATGTATTTTTTTTTATACATGATAACGTTAGAATTGCCAAGTTCCAAGCTTTTCATACTTTTCATGAACTGTTTTTTCTATGAATATGTTAATAGAGCAGCAGTTATCACCAGCAGATGTCTCCCTTTCTGCATTGACAGACTCATCTTAATTTTAACTGACCTTCAGCAGTATTTTTTTTGTTTTCTTGTGGGTTGCGTGGGGAGAACAGAAAATAAATATAAGAATGACTTTGGTTCAAATGCCAGTATTTTTTTCTGTTCATGAGGAAAATTGCAACTGTTTCTAAAATGATCATGTGACTTATTGTCTAAATGATATTTGTATTAATCTAAAATTGCTAGCAGTTGAATTTGAAGTATGCCATAATATTTGCTTCTTCACTCCAATTGCATTTATCCTGGAGGTTTTTTTGTCATTATTATTAGACTTCATTTCTGTTTGAAAGATGATGAAGAAAACAACCAGATCGTCTTGGATCTTGCTGTTTACAGGTCAGAATTTTTTTTTTCCTCTTAATTTTTGCCATTCTTAAGTTCTAATACACGCTGTTTCAATTATAATACTCTCTGTAATGGGGACTTTTCAAGAGGAAAACAAATACCATAGGGGGTAATGGGATCAATCTTGAAGACTGTGCCAAAGCAATGAAGCTGAATAAACCAAAGACCCTTCAGACTGTTCTGTTACTCCTGAATGAGGATCCTTAGTGTAATATAGTGTGTCTAATAGTCCTTTTTGGAATTGATGTTTTCTGCAGTCCACAGGCAGGTTTCCTCCACACCCATCCTTTTATACTTATGTAAAATCTTTTCCATTCTTCATTTGCAGGTTAGGGTTGTAGGGAATGGGTTTTTTCCCCATTCTCTGGCCCTAGAAGTGCTCCAGTGCAGTTCATGTCCTTCTAGTTAAATTCTTTTCCTTCCCAAGACAGAATAGGGTAGCCTTGTCCTACTTTCCTTGCTTACTGGAAAGAGTCCATGGCCCATGCTATTTCCTGAACTGTGCCACGGCATTGCCTGGAAGAAATGTGGTTGAACCAGGCCAAAATATGACAAGGAAATCTGAGAGCTCTTTAATAATATATACCACTAAGCAGCACAGTGGCCTTGCCCACACCTCAGGAAGGGGTTGGAAACTCACAAGCTTATTTACTCATAATAGGAACTTGTTATGGGAAAGCTTGAACTAGTTGTATAGCATAAAAACACTACTCATGCCAGGTATTCTTCCCTTAAAACTCATTAATTTCCCTCAAAAGAGGCCTGCTCCACATTTACGAAGTATAAGAATTAGGATTTTTTTGAGCCTCAGAAAATCTGTTCAGGTGCAATAAAATGTTAATTATGTTGTAACATTCTGTGCTCACTTGCAAGAAATGCAGAGTAAAAAGTTTGAATAATTCACCTAAGTAATGTTATAAAAGAAAGGAAATAAGGACTTGTGCATTCATGTGAGTGTATGTGTCACATGATGAAGATCAGATGTTAAAGTGGAGCTTTTACAGGTCACAAATTTTGTTTGACGGTACTGAAATTTAAAAGTACTGTGTTTTCTCGGAATGTAAAGTATTTCTGTTCATTATTTTCTGGCAAATTCTGTGCAAAAAAAGGAACTCTTATTATACATTTACTAGAGAAGCCTTCAGAAAGAAAAGTAGCAAAATACTTTTACAATTTTAAGTAACAAATAGATGAATTTTCATATTAATGTAAAGCACTAAACTAATAGAAGAAAGACCTTTTCATCTTCCACAAAGATTCTGAATTCTTGCAGTTATACGATAGCTGGTGTAATGGACTTGACAGAATTCAGACATTATTTTAATTGACATTTGTGAACACACAGGAAGATCATGTTTTTCTTCCAAAGATATTAAATCCTAATAATATTTCATGTAACTTAATACCTGAAATTGAAGTTTGTAGTTTATAAACTGTGAAATTATCGTTAGAGAGCTATATAGTCTGCACTGCTTATTTACTGGACTCTATTGTAGATTGATTCATTTATTTATATTTCATTCTGAAGACATTTGGACACTTCTCTGCTTGATGTTGATGTCCAGCCAACTTACATACGAGTACTGGTGAAGGGAAAGGTTAGTGTTTTCTTATCATATTCATTTCAAATCAAGAGTTAATGCTTGCCATAGTTATTCAGTGGACTCTGGATCTGATTTTTATGAGTTACTAACCATGTGCACCTATGCCAAAAAAATGTTTTGTCATACTTACATTATTTTGGACCACACATAAACCGTGGAAGTCCTTACCAGAAGACATACTAAGCCTGAAATGAAATTTCACTCTTTCTTTCTCGCCGTCTCTCTTCTTATTCCCCCCGCACAGCGTACCATAATTCAGTTAAGAAGAGAGCTTGCTAGTTGCCCTAGGCTAGAATTTAGCAATTTCAGAGTCTGGAATTTATAGCTGACAGAAACAAATGGATGTATATTATTTTGCAAGGGCATTTAAAATGTCATTCCAGTTTTCTCTCTTCTCATTGGTTTTAGTTTTATCATCAATTTTTAAAAAATTCAAAGTACTTAAACAGTAAACCAAAATCCCTATTTTTGACTGTACCAGCTGCATAAACAAAACTTCAGAATTACTTTATGTCTAAAATAGACTGGATAGTCTTTCTCATTTAATTGCTAATATAAGTCAAGCGCCATTTTATAACCTTCTTTAAAAATGTCACTTCAGGAATGACAGCAATTCAGGAATATACATATGACTATACTTGTAAGTAAAAGCTGTTTAGCATGCTAATAATTTATTAGAATTAGTAATACTACATATAAAGTGAGAGGATTTAGATATACTGCAGTTAAGATCAAAGGATGTGATAATGATGTTTCTGCATGTATTCTGTCCAGGTGAAAAAAAAAGATATTTTAGCGTTATATACTTAAATCCCATATTTTCTCATAGCCATTTCAGCTTGTGCTCCCTGAGGAAGTGAAGCCAGACAGCAGCTCTGCTAAAAGATCACAAACAACTGGTCATTTAGTTGTTACCATGCCAAAGGTATGTAAAATAATCTGAGCAGGCATCATACAAAGATACTTAAATGTTGTGACTACTTTGGGAATGTTTCTGAGTTACAGGTAACATCTGGCTAGCTAAAGTTATTCAGTCAAACTTTTTCCATCAGGACATATTTTCCAAAGAAGGAACTTTCCAGAAAGACAATTTAATCATAGAGCAAAACCTTAGGATTTAAGATCCCTTTAAAGGAACATTATGAAAATCAGTATTAATATAACTATTTGTATTTTCTTTATTTTCAACAAAGACAACTTTTTATATGTGGAAAGAGACCCTGCAAAACATGTAGTATTGTGCAAAGAGTAAGGAGATGGATTTTTTAAATAACTGAATATAAGCAACTTACCTACTTTCTTTTTCCACTTGTGAAATAATAAAAACAAATTTTTCAAATTTTTGTGGCACACGTGTATGAAGATTATGTTTTGCCTCAAGGATAAGGATGATGTACTGCTCTCATGTATCAGATGATCAGAACAAGAGTTGCTTAATTTATTTTCCCTTCATTCTCTGCCTGGATAGAAAGGATCCACTGACCAGTGTACAAAGTATATGTAATCACAGAGCAAGAGGGTTGTGGCAACACAGTGTTTCAACTGAAAAATGCTGCACAGCCGTCCCTAGTACTTAAAGAAGCCTGGGTAGAAGTCATATTCCCCTAATATTCCTAACTTTGTGCTCTTCCATCTCACCTGTGCTCTGTTTGCCTGTGTGGTGTCATGCTGATCAGAACATTCTGCTGGCAAGTAAAAGCCAACTGGCTTAAAATGGGTTTTGTATTCTCTTTCTTCCCTGCCCAGCCCAGTTCTTGCAGTGTAAATGACGGTAAACTGATAGGTATGTCCACTGTATTTCCTCTTCACTATGTGTCTTCCTATGGTTTCAGTAAATGTAGCTTGTACCCTGGGTACGTGAGTAGTATTTTGATTTGTGGGAAGACATAATGAGTAGATGAGGTAGAATCAAAGGTGGAATCAGGACATTTCCTATCCATTCCCACACATCTGCCGAAAAATTAAAGAATAGAGAGGGAATGACCAGCAATGAGGAACAGTCAAAGACATGGAGGTCAACTTGTCTTACTGAAGTAGTCAGTGAGAGGTAACAGGTGGCCAACCAGCAGACAGTGGAAGTTTAGGGGGCATTAGAGCTTAAATACAGGGAAGATGCAGGAGTGTGAACAAGAACAGAAGACAAAGGGCAGAGAGAATCTGAGTGGCAAAGGTATCTTCAGGTTTGGGCAGGTAGGATGGTGGCAGAAACAGGAAGGCATTTAAGGTGGGACTTGGTGTTGTCTGGTGCAAGACTGATTTCTTGGACCTGCAAGAAGAGCAGAGATGGATTTAAGGGCTTGGAGCAGACAGGGAGCTGGAAGTTTTAGGAAGATAGATTTCTGGAGATAAGGATAGATTATATGGTGGAGTTCTGGGAGCTGTACCAGAGGTAAATCAACTTCAGCATCTTGCTCCTCTGCCATTATGGCTTTGGAGCGTTGGGCTGCTTTTAAGACCTCTAGGACTACATCATTCAGAAATACAACAACTCTGTCCAAGGACAGTTATAGGAAAAAATAAAATTCTTGGTGCACTAACCTTACCCTTTTGGCCTCTAGTAAGTTTGTCTGCTGTGTAGGAGCAGTGAGACATGGTGCTACATATAAATCTGCCAGGATATATCAATTACAACATTTTATTCTGAAGGAGGAACCTTCAGCTGCTCTTTGGGGTCATTTTTTTCTCTTTATGCTCTGATTTAATTATAAGACTATGCAACTAGTAGCTGTAACTAAAAGATTATTTTTCAGCTTTTTTTCCACTTGTGGTTCCATACCTTCTATGTTTTCTTCTATACTCCAGTTCCATACCATCTGTCGTTCCCTACATGGACAGCCTCTCATTAAATCACAAACTGTCACTCTAGCATCAAGCATGCAGTTTCACCAAGAACTTGAAGAATGCTGAAAATTGTACTCATTTGGTTAAGATTCATATTTTGTTAATGTTCAAAATTCAGTCGTATGAGAGTATATTCTTTCCTAAATTTATTTCTTTGAAACTGAGGCCTTGACATTTGCCATTTTAGCTAATGTAATTTTCAATTATTTCTGAACATTTTTATTTACTATTTACTTGTCTTTTGGATATTTTAAGTACTATCAGTTTTCTATCCCATAACACATCTTTATTACTCATTTATCTTGCTATTCTATTCTCTTTGTGGATGATCAATGCCTTAGAAAATTTGAATATTTCAAAGAGTCTCTGGATATATTCAACTCCACTGCCTGCCTAGAAATTCATACCTAAATCAGCAAAATTGCTATTATCTCTTCATATTGTGATTGAGAACTGCCTTTATTCCATTATTAACTTTATATTTCCCCTACATTTCACCTACCTTGATATTTTAACTACACCTACATATCTTACTTAGCCTGAGGGTCTGGAGCCTACTTTGTCTCAGAATGTCATAATTCACAGATATTTGTAAGACCTGAGGAGAGAGAAGCTCTATGGAATAACTAAGTTGATGTTCTCAGCTTTGCCTTTTTTTGGTTAAAAACTGCTTGTGTAGCTGGGACACAGAGAGATATGCGTGAATGGAGTGCTGCATGGTCTATTACCTTCATTGTCAATGGATCCAAAAACTTAGATCCTGGAAAGCAGCTTTGCAGAAAAAAACATGGGAGTCTTCATGGACACCAAGTTGAACATGAGCTGACAATGTCGTCTTCTGCCAAAGAGGGCTAATTGTATCCTGGGCTACATTAAGACTGTTGCCAGCAGGTTGAGGGAGGTGATCTTTCCCCTCTGTTTAGCATTGGTGAGACACACTTGGAGTACTGTGTCCAGTGCTGAACTCCCTGGTATAAGAGAGACATGGACATACTGGAGACAATCCAGCAAAGGGCCACGAAGACAATGAAGGGACTGGAGCATCTCTGATGAGGAAAGGCTGAGAGAGCTGTGACTGTTCAGCCTAGAGAAGAGAAATCTCAAGGGGATCGTATAAATACCCATAAATACCAAAGAGGACAGAGCCAGGCTCTTTTCAGTGGTGCCCAATGACAGGACCAGAGGCAATGGGCACAAACTGAAAGACAGGAGGTTTCCTCTGAACATTAGGAAACACTTTTTTACTGTAAGAGTGGCTGAGCACTAGGACAGGCTGCCCAGAGAAGTTGTGGAGTCTTCATCCCTGGAGATATTCAAAACCCTGGGCAACCAGCTCTAGGTGGCCCTAGTTGAGCAGGGAGGTTGGACCAGATGACCTCCCCAGGTCCCTTCCAACCTCAACCATTCTGTGAGTCTATAATCCCATGATCTCCATAGATTTGCTGACCAAAGATGGATTTGTGCTACTTCACAGCAATTACCTGTAGCAGATACTAACTTACTGTTCTTTGTTCTATGTTACAGTCACATAATCTGTTCTCTTCTCCCAGGACTGATTTAGACTGAACGAGTTGTATTTTTGGGATATATATCCTTTTCAGATGCTCTCTATCCATACAAATTTTATTGGTATTAATAGGGTGTAATCTAGGAAGCAAAGTATAATAAATAAAGATTAATGACAACTGGAACGTCAATAGATATTTTTCTTCCAGAACATTATGACTGAGGTTATCAACAATGTTTGAGAATACTAATTTGGTATTTAACTTAATAGGAATTCCTTTTAGTAAGATAATAGGAAAAACAATGTACATGTGACTTCTTTCAGGCTGTATCAGAGATAAGATAAGCCTCATGACTATATTGCACTATATTTAACCTTTTCATTCTTGATAAATCGTCATTATAAAAATAAAATTATTTGCAACTGTGTAAATGGCCTAGTACATTCGTTAGGTAACCGAAATGTTAAAAATGCTATTAACCTAAAAATAATTTCTTATGATATGCTTTTTCCAATACTATCCTGAAAAGATCTCTCTCTTCTCCATAACAGAACAGAAAGCTAACTGAATTCAGTGTTTTTCACTTGCTTTAGTGAGTTTCTGATCAGGTTACTAAACCTTTTACCATTCATCTTCCAGCCTGTTCATAGTTCCCTAGCCTTTAAAATGAAAAACAAAGCCTCTTTCCTTGCCTCTCTGATGACCTTGCCATATCACAGATGTTGGAGATAGTAAATTCCACATGAAGTAAAAGCAAGCAAATAATTTTCATCTTCTTTATGGAAACATTTTTCCTAAATGTGCTATTTACTGCACAGCAAATCACTGCAGAATGGGTGTCTATCTAAGGCAGTGTCTACCAATATTTTTTGGAAGGTCATCAAAACAAACTGAAGGACACAACATTTGGTTAAATGATACAATGACACTTTTAAAGCGTAGTGTTTCTACTGAGGTAATCATCTGTACAGAGAGTAAGATGAGTAAGGGGTTGATAGTTACCACGTTGTACATGCTTCAGTTTCTGGGAAAAATGTTTGTGACGAAGCTTTTCAAACTTTGAACCTCTATGGTCTGGCAGTGTCACCTTTGCAGATGATGCAGGAAAATTAAAAACTGAGAGTTTCTTTAATAGACTTTGACAAAAACTGGCATATGAAATCAGTGATTTTGTAAAATGTCATCAGTAGATTATACCAGTAGCATTTTAATTTTTAAAGAAAAATAATGAAAAAGCAGTTTTTATTTAGGGTTCTGAGACATTTTGTGTCATGTTTTAAAATTTCACTTTCCTTATTATAGTGAATCAGAGAGAAAGATTTCGACTGTTTGGTTAATTCTTTATTATATAAGCAGTCACAAATGAATCCTGAGAGCTTTTTATTGCCTGGGCATTTAGAAATTTAAAGATCACTGAGCGTTAGATTTCTTAACTAATTTAAAAATAGGAGTGGTTTATGTTATGCATGTCAGTGTTAAGGTTATTTGATAGAATTACATTATATAATTCTCACTTATCTAGGTATGATAAATGCAGTAATATTTCATTCCTGTCAAAGGCATGTGGAGTTATACAGCTGTGGAACCCTAGAAATGTATTCATCCTCCAGAATAAATACCTTTCAGGGAAACTCTGTTACTCAGTGGAATTCCTGTTGTAGAAGAAAGTCACTGTAGGAAAAAAATGTGGACTGAAAATATGACTCAGCTTAAAAATACAGTTTTCACATATTCCTCCTGTTTCTCAAATATGTTCCAGATTCTATTTAAAACATCCATTTCTAGAATTCTCTGATAATGATTTAAAAGCAGTCTACGTTCTGTTTTCTGATTAATGCAAATATTAGCAATAGCTTCATAGAATAACTTTCAGAAAGCTTCATTACATTAATTTAGTCTGTCTTCCTGTGTACCACAGACTTTAAATTTCATACAGTTATCTCTCTACTGAGCCCAAAGTCTTATTTTTGACCACAGCTGAAGCTGTGGCAGTTCTGTTTTCCAGAACAGTTATCCTCACTTGATCACCACCCCTAAGAGATGGACAGTCAGCTACTGGCTTGGTGAAGATCACATACCTTTATTGCATATAGAGTTGTGTTTCAAAAAAGAAGAAAAATTAGAGAGTAACAATTTTATTTTTCTTGAACAGGCACGGGAAGACATCTTTTGAGCAGAAAAGATTTTATGTCAAACAATATTCGTTAATTGATAATAGATGTTGTAGTAGGCAAATCCTAACCCTTCCCTAAGTTCCAGGATCACTTCTTGTCAAGGAAGCTTTTTCTGTTGATTGCAGAATCAGCAAATTTCCTCACCACCCTTGATGATGTGCTCTGAGGGCAAAATAAGGAACATTAGTCTCAAGGGGAACAAAGGAATGGATTATGGTTACAAGAACAGAATACTAGAGGACCTCCTGAGAAGAGAGAGAAGGTCCAAAGAAACAGACTTTCCTTCACCAGAGGATACAGAGAATCAGAGGGGATCAAGCTCTTCATGATGAATTTCTGAAATGAACCACAGAAGATACAGGCTCTGTCTTATTTCTTGTAGATTTAGAACAGAGACTTTTAATTCACTGGGCTTCTGGAACAGACTACTTTCAAATCAATTGCACTAAGAAATAGTCAATAAAGTGAACTATTTGATATAGTTCCTTTTCTCCTCCTTCCTTTCAAATGCTTAAGGGCTCCCTTTCCCATGATGCTGTCAAGAAGGGAAGGAGATACTTTTTTCCATGAAATACCCTTTTTGTCAATAGCACATCTTCCAAAAAAAGGTGATGGACATGCTTTCTTTTAGAAGGTGAGTTCACTTGGACTTTGAACTTGACATTCTGTTTTAGCAAAGGAGCTGAGAGAGTTTGTGGTAATTTGTCCCTTTTTTAAAGGCTGAGAAGAAGTCCAGACTGCAGCAAATTCTTTAATAAAAATGTCTAAACAGACACATGGACACCGGAACTCAAATGCAAGTGAGAGGCACATCGTGAACCAGTTAGTTAGCTATGGAGAAAATCAGTAATGTGCATTAGTAACATGGTCCTAAACAAGACAGCATGTATTTAAATACAAATAGATGTATATATTTAAATATATTTTTATATATATACACTCATATATACATTTGAATATAATTCCATTCAGATCATTTGGTTAAAATTGCCTTATGCATGTGTTTCATGCTGAGTGAAGAGTGTTAAAATCTAACTGAAAGGGTAAATGTCACAAGAGAAAGTTTATTCAGACCCTCTTAATTTTTCTATTTTTGAGAGGTTATTTAAATGCTTATGAGCATAATTATCAACTTTTATGAGAATTATTTTTCTGTATGTTTTTATTTTAGGCTAAAGAAATAATCCTGGCTAAGCAAAAAGTATCTACCTCAGTTAAACATTCTGACTGCAATACACTGCAAAAAAATGCAAGAAGGTAATTCTTTTTTTTTTCTTCCACATTAGTTTTATTTTTTATTTGTGTGTTATTCACATGCCAGAATATATGCTTCTTATTATGATATCATTGAAAGTATGAAAATATTGGTTTATATAGAGTAAAACTATGTCTAAAAGCTTTAGACTAATAGCCTGTCTGGTGCTGTTGATAAAGTGATCTGCTCCATGAGAAGAGCCAAAAAAGTATTTATTTCTGCCAATCAGTTTTATTCCATCAGCTCATTCAGATTATTAAACTGGTGTATACTAACACTAAATCACCTACTGAGAATTACCTCTGCAGAGCTCCTTTCTATGTAACTCAAGTCTGAAAACAATTTAGAAAGCAATGATTTCAAATCTCTCTCATGAATGTATTTTCTCACTGGTAAACAGGTTGAGCTACTGCACTAATAAATAGGTTCAAAAAGCAATTCTGCAGGGCTTTATAACATAGATCCATCCTATTAAAAGTGATGTAAACTCCAGCTCTTGAAATCTTGCAGTTAATGACTGCCAGAAGCAAGCAATTATCAGTGTTGCACTGTTTTTTGTTTTTACTCTTAGCAAGAGTTACTAGCCATTGCTGTAGATAGACACTAGGGTTGGGGGACACTTGACCTAAGTACAAATACTATGATATATCTTTTAATCTTTCCTTTCCTCTTGCTGTAGGCAATGGTATTCATACCAGAATAAGATACAGTAACAACAAAGTTTGTGAAGCCTTTTATATGTTTATCTTTGAAGTGTTGCATTTGTTTCTTTGTTTCATTTCATTGTGATAAATGTTGATGGAAAGGCTAAGCAGTTAGTAAAAAATAACATTATGGATCATGAGTATTCTTCTTGGTCTCAATATTTAGGACACTGGCAAAATGAGTCTGCAAGACTCAGTTGTCATTAATTCTGCTTTTTATTTCTTATTTTAAATAAAGATCAGTCATGACTTCTTTTCTTGAATGACCAGCATGATGAGAAGACGATAGGGTGACTGCAAGAATTTGATGAGATTCTTAATGAGCCACAAGCACTGCACCCTTTCATTAGGCACAGTAATCACCACAGTGCACTATCTTGATTATGGAGTATATGAAATATTTTTAACAGGTCCAAGCCAAATGGTGAGTACCTGTTCCCCATGATATTTGAAAAGTCATGGCAATCAGGTGAAGTCCATGGTGACTGGAAAAAGGAAAACATTGCACTCATTTTTAAAAAGGGTAGAAAGGAGGACGCTGGGAACTATCAACCTGTCAACCTCACCTCTGTGCCTGGGAAGATCATGGAATAGGTCCTCCTGTAAGTTATGCTAAGGTACATGGAGGGGAGGGAGGTGATTTGAGACAACCAGCATGGCTTCACCAAGGGCAAGTCTTGCCTGTCCAGCCTAGTGGCCTTCTATGATGGAGTGACTGCATCAGTGGACAAGGGAAGAGCTACGGATGTCATCTGGAATTCTGTAAAGCCTTTGATATGGGCCCCGACAACATCCTTCATCGTTCTCTCTGAATTGGAGAGATATGGATTTGATGGGTGGACTCTTCAGTGCATGAGGAACTGACTAGATGGTCACATGCAGAGGGTGATGATCAATGCCTCAATGACGGAGATCAGTGATGAGTGGTGTCCCTCAGGGGTCCGTATTGAAATCAGTATTGTTTAATATCTTCATCAATGACATAAACAGTAGGATCAAGTGCACTCTCAGCAAGTTTGCAGATAATGCCAAGCTGAGTGGTGCAGTTGACACACCTGAGGGACAGGATGCCCTCCAGAGGGACCTGGACAAGCTTGAGAAGTGAGCCCATGTAAACCTCATGAGGTTCAACAAGGCCAAGTGTAAGGTCCTGCACCCTTATCAATACAGGGTTGGGGATGAAGGGATTGAGAGCAGCCCTGCAGAGAAGGACTTGGGGGTACCGGTGGATGAAAAGCTAGACATGAGCCAACAATGTGCCCTCACAGCCCAGAAAGCCAACCGTATCCTGGGCTGCAACAAAAGAAGCATGACCAGCAGGTCGAGGGAGGTGATCCCACCCCTCTACTCTGCTCTGGTGAGACCTCACCTGAAGTACTGCCTTCAGGTCTGGAGCCCTCTGCACAACAAAGACATGGAGCTATTGGAGCAGGTCCAGAGGACAAAGATGATCAGAGGGCTGGAGCACCTCTCCTGTGAGGAAAGGCTGAGAGAACTGAGGCTGTTCAGCCTGGAGAAGAGAAGCCTCTGAGGAGACCTTATTGAACCCTTTCAACACTGGAAAGGAGCTTATAAGAAAGATGGGGACAGACTTTTTGGTAGGACCTGTAGTGATAGAACAAGGAGAAATGGTTTTAAACTAAAAGAGGGTAGATTTAGACTAGAAATAAGGAAGAAATTTTTTATGATGAGGGTGGTGAAACACTAGACCAGGTTGCCCAGAGAGGTGGTAGATGCCCCATTCCTGGAAACATTCAAGGTCAGATTGGACGGGGCTCTGAGCAGCCTGATCAAGTTGAAGATGTCTCTGCTTGTTGCAGGGAGGTTGGACTAGATGGCCTTTAAAGGTCCCTTCGAACCCAAACTGTTCTGTCATTCTATTCTGTGATTCTACTTTGCAAAAGGAATGGTTCTTTCCCACAGAAGCACAGCTAAAGCTTTAGATACATTAAAAGAAATCAGTTAAAAAAGAAGTCTTAGCCTTTTTCTAGAACAAAACTAGATCTTCCTTCTTTAGATAACTGACATTATCTCTCTTCCAAATGGATTCTGCCAAACAGCAAAAGAGTTGGGAACTTGTTGATTAGGGATATATATTTCCTTAGAACCCTCTGTGTGCCTTTAGTTTTGGCTACACAGTAAATGTTTAAATGTTTAAATAGAAGTAATAATGGGAACATGGACATAATGGAAGTAATAATGTGAAACGATCCCCTTTCCTGCTAGCTCATGAACTAAAGATACACCATGGCATAGCAAAATTCCAAGAATTTGTGTTTGATTTCAATGCAGTTTTAAGTAAATATGAATATGCTTACTGCAGATTTTGAAGGAAAAATACAAATTTTACTGTTCAAATACTACAGGAACATGTATCACAAAAGTAGAAGTAGGAAGAAAGGCTTTTGAATTACAACTCTTACTAAAAATAGTAAGTATTGACCTCTTTAGTTGAAAAGTTGCTGACTAGCCAGATGTTAAAAATTTGCTGAATAGTTGTCTCTTAGATTACACAAGAACATTCATTACAGTGATTACACTTGACAGCTACAGATGTCTTAGCTAAATGCTGTCAGACATATAATCTGCTAAGCTATAATGTAGTGCTTTAAATCTCTTTTAAATCTCTTTAACTCTTGTTAGCTAGATTACATGATGATACTATCATTACTTCTACCACATAAGAGAGATTTCTTCTGTGACTGTATACAAAACTGTATTTCAAACCTTCAAAGAGACAAGTTTCTATGGGAGGAATTTGACAGATTGATTTATTATGCTTATAAAACCTTTATTAATGTAGTAGCTGAATACGCCATTCTTTACTGTAACTGGCCTCACTGTGGGGTAGAATTTGAGTTCACCATAGTTGCATTAATTTGAAGAGACAAAGGAGCAGCAAAAGAGCAGCAATTTCTAGGGTACTTCACAGAGTTGAATTAAAACCAAACCAGCAAGTTCTGATCTATACACAACTTTTATAATGAAATAAGGAATGTAAGGTAGAGGTGATTTCTATTTGAGTGTTCAAGAATTGCAAATCTGATGGCTGTAAGTGTCTTTCTTCTCTTAGCCAAGTAAGATTGCATTGACTAAGCCAGCAGGTGCTATAGAAAATAACATACAATGCATGAGGCTAGAAATCTGAGTTACATTCTACTGGAATCAATTCTTGGTGGCAGTACGTAATTTCTGGATTTTTGGGGGACTGGCATTTTTGGGGGGGGCGTGGGGTTTTTGTTTTGGTTTTTTTTGGTTGCTTTTTTTTTTTTTTTAATTTGTTTGTTTTTAATCTGGATTCTTAAGAGGAAAACAGAAAAACAGAAGAAAAACACATGCTACTGTAATGTCCGCCACTGTCTGCTGGTCCACCCATAAATGTTTTTGAACAGGTTATCCAGTTTCAGCCAAATTTCAGTGGTTGTGAGAGATGTCAAATATGTAAGATTACCTGTAAGTTATGTTGAACTTGAGACCAAGAAAACTTGGGTGTTTTTAATTACTGTATTGGATTTTAATTCCAAGGTTTTTCTAGCAAATGTGCCAACATAAGACTCATGAACAGCACTTCCTTTATGATTTATAGTTTCACAGTGATGAACAAGCATTCATTTACTTTCCTTGGTGAACTTGTTGTTTTTAGTTGAGCTTTTTTCAATTTATTAGCAAGTAAAGAATAAAAGACTGATCATTCCAAAAAATCTCTACAGTTGTCTTACTTGAAATGTAACAGTGTTGCTGAAGATGAGACATACTGCAAAGCTCTGATTTACTGGATGCTTGGTTCATTTTGGTGGTGAAGATGTAAAGAACAAATTTTTGGGAAAAAATTGTAGATGTAAGGGTAAGAATCAGTCTTTGGGAGTGAGGAGTCCTAATTTAGATCCTTGAAAGTATCCATGTGAAGTGTGGGAATACTCCCTTTCCACAGACTTAATGGCTGAGAATCTTCCCCAGTCTTACATTTCTACAATTTACACACAGAGGGATAGAGGCGTGACAAGTTGGGAAGGAGAGAACTTCGTGTTGCAAAGTATTTCTCTTTGGAGAAAATGAATATAATTTCCTTAAGACTAGGAATAGGAGGCAAGATGAGGTCAGAAATTGAATGACGCTGTAGGCAAACTAAGTTGAAAGACCTGCAAGAGGATTTATGTGATCTTTCAAAACCTGAATTCACTTCTGTGTCTAAACCAAGCACAAATTTTTTAACTTGAAGAAAGCTAAGTGCATCCAAAGTGTGGCCTGCACGAAAGATGAATAAACATGTGGAAAGATCACAAATGGCAAATCAGTTACCAATTCTATCAAGATGTAGTGTTTGCCTTCTATAAATACCTGTGAGTAGATCGTAAATCTTGAGAGTTGAATAGATTTACAGAAATAATATTTTCAGGCTACATAGTTTGTTAGCTGTCATGAAGACATTGAGAATTTTTACAATGCAAGTTACATTGTCTAGGAAAGGAGGAATCGTAGAAATTGTAATACAATTATCTTCTTAACCAGAAAGTGGAGTCAGGTATGACTAAGCAACATATTAAAAAGGCTTTTTACTCAAGTTAATTTTAAAGTATAGATTCATTTGCATTCTCACGGAGGCCTGGAACTAATCAAAGCAGAGGGTATACATCTCTATCATTTGACTGATGAGGAAAACAAAAGATGGGGTGCTTCAGAAGTGATTTGAAGATTAATTTGCACACACAAGTATCTGGTAATCCATAACTGTAATAAGGGTGATGACACTTCAGAAACATGCCCTTCTGGAGAAAAGTGTTCTCAAGAATACTGTTCAGTTAACTCTTGATCACTGCAACCTAAAATAATCTCTGGTTGTCCATATGTGACAAGGACAAAGACTGAGTCTTTAAAGTCTCTTTGTAACCTTCCATAACTTTGTAAACAAAGTCTTAACATCTTGTTAGAATAAAGTGTGTAAGTTTTTTCAGTGTGAGTTTGCCTAATGTTTAAACATTAGGGACTCAACTTTAACTGACAAATTTAACAATGCTTTTTATTTTTCTGGGTTAATCAAGGAGCGAAAAAAAGATGGTATTATAACCAGAGCTAGAAATTCAGGGTCAATTTGCACATTGCAGATGTTGAAGTATATTTCTTGCTAACAGATAAAGTCAGTTGGAAATTTAGTATCTAGAAGCGATTGTGCAAAAGAAGGTAAGGAGTGGAACAGTGGAGTTGAAAATGTCACACTGATTATGATTTTCTGTCTAACTTTTAGAAATTTGGATGCTAGTGTTATATACGTTCTCAGTCTGATGAATCCTATTTGTGAGTTGTATTTGTCTTTTAGAACAGAATGGCTTAGATATCATCAGCCTTTTATTTATCAGAACTTGTTACCAGTGTTTTGTTACTTCTGCTGGATCGTAGTTTAGTCCTTGAAAGATGAATTTGATTCTACCAGCCATTGTGTATTCATATCTTCCTGATGATCCACTGATTCTGAAGACTCCAGCTACAGCTTCATTTCAGATTACACCTATGTAGGGAGATAGGAGAGGCCTCTTATGCAATGAAAGAGGTATTAATATTCCAATTACTTATAAACCTATGATTATTTGCTTAGATTACCTAGTAGATTTTTCTAAGCCTGTATTTTCAAAGTTGAGACCGGACCATGGCAAGTGTCACACAGTCACCGTCAGTTTTCAACCGACATAAATAAAATTTGTCTTTGTCAAAGATCTCAAATAAAATATAATTCCATATACTGGAATCACTTTATTTTCTTATTCAAGAAAAGGATTTATTAGTACTTTTTCTGAGATGATAATGACTTTTGTGCTGTTTCATTCACAATGTTAGAAGACTGGAAAAAGTGCCTTTCCAAAACTACTGGTTGTGACTCATAAATATCTTTGGAAATCCTGGTGCCAGAAAGAAAATTTTCAATCAAACATCAAAAAACATATATTCTGGATCGAATGTATCAAAAATGTTTAGCAATCTTAATTTTATTGAAACTCAGAAGTTGAAACAGTCATCATTAAAATATCAACTATGTGAACAAAAGTATAAATTATCAAAAAATATCAAATTATCAGATATGTGCTCTGTCACACACCAGATTGTTCATCAGGCTGCTGTAGTTATGCAAAATGGAAGGACTGATCTTCTTTATTGTGCAGTCTTTTCATTTTCTTTTTTAAAAGCATTGTTGAACTATGTGGAGATAGAAATAGCCTTTCTAAGGGGAAAAAAATCCAGGAAAAAAGAAAGGATTTAATCCAGTATTATTTATTTTTATATGGTGTTCTAATATTTAGACCACAATTTTCCCTTGAGTAGAGAACACTCAGCAGCAAGTAGCAGTGCCAAAAACTGTGAACTTATTTTTTAAAAAAACCAAAACTGAAATTGAAATAATTTGCAAATATTGAGATTTCCAGACATGTGCTGTAGCTGGTCCTGCAAGAAGTATTATTGTTTTCATCACTGTTGTATTACCATTGCTCATGGGAATGCTTCAGCAACAAAATTATTTTTCTTCTGCTAGGTAGAATTAAGTGGAAAAAATGTTTGGATGACCTAAAACTCATTCCTTTTTCCAGAAATTTTCAGGTGGTTAGCCTTGACATCATCAATACCCAGCCTCTTTTTGCATAGATTACATGACGAGAGGAGCAGATTCTCAGTAGATGTATGGGTTGTAGCTGCACTGACTTCAGCATAACTGAGTCTTGCTGTCAACCAAATACTTTTGTCATGGCAGTTGAGATAGCACTATGAAACTTTACTAAACAAGTATAGAATATTTGATCATGTGCATGTAAGTGCATAAAAATCCACTTCCTTTCTGGAAAAAAATCACCTGTGTTTGATTTTTAGTCTTTCCTATTGTCTGTTGTTAATAGGTACTTCTAGATACTACTGGTTGAATTTTGAGAATGAGTGATGTGTATAATCCTTTCATGCATTGTTGATGTAGATTGTTACCTGCGATGCTTACTGTTAATTAATTTCTGATCCATTGAAGTTTATTCTGCTGCTAAGCAGTAAGCTATTCAAACTCCATAAAGTTTATTGTATTTTCACGACTAAAAATTTATACAAATTTAGAGCTGTTGAACAAATGTAAAACACCACTACTGATTACAATACTTCAAATCAAGGAAAATCTTTTCTAACATGTGACAGAAACACAGGTTGAGGTGAAATAATTTTCATATTTCTACTTTTTTAGGGTGTGCTGTCTTTGGAATCACCCCAACAGCTACTGATAAAGTAATTCTGGGTCACGGCACATTTCATAAATTACACAGGAAACAAAAATGTCTGTTACCTTTTGGGATCAACATTTTCTAGCATGTTGTCACAAAGTGAATGCTCTTTCATTTCATTAAACTGTGTAGTATAACAAAAAATCTGGCCTTATAAATTGAAGAACATTCAGGGTAAAGAAATAAGAGTTTTCTTGTATCTGTCTTCAGTACCCATAAAATTCTTCTCTGAGTAGTTTTTATTTGTGCCACATTTTTTGAAAAGGTTATCCAGATTATTAAAGCAGGGTGCTTCTCTGGTCATTTTCCACTCAGGAAAATGATCAAATAATTCTTGTAGCACAAGAAAAATCTAGTGGCATAATGCTGAAAGAGGCAACTAGGCTGAGGACTGCCTCTTCCTTGAGTCATGCTTTCCTCAACATAGCATAGGAACAGAGGAGGAAACCTCCCATGAATTCCTTTGCATCTCTTCTTCACTGGGACAGAGATCCTGCACACAGATGTGGGCTGGGATGTCTGCTCAGATCGCACAGAACCTTGATGGAGAAGCACTGGCAGAATTTGGAAGCTGCTTGGCAAAACTCTCTCTTTGTTGTAACAAGTAAAGATGGTGTATTTTCAGTTAAAAATCTTTTAATATACTTTATTTACGTATTTTCATTACCTGTGGTCATCAAAGAAATGCATTCTTTCATCCAGTGGCTTTGCTACTTTTTGGTTTGTTCTAGTTTTAATAAGCCTTTTTGATCTCCTGGGTAAACATGTAGTTTTGTTACATCTTTGAAGAATGTCTTTTGTAATGCTGAGCTTGGAACTTTGACCCAAAGTAGCACCCAGTATAAAATGAAAATTAGTATGAAGATGTAAATATTGTGTTGGAATTTGCAAAAATAAGAACATCATTGTACAATTAAATTTCCACTTTGCCATTTTTCATGTAAATAATTACAGATTACTTGAAAACAGGTTAGATTCTTTCCATTTAATTGTTGAACTCCTCTGTTAGAAAAGAACAGTGGCTTTAAATGCTGCAAGACAGAAAGTATATTTGAAATCTTTGATCATCATGTGATGTGGATAGGTTGCCTTAATGAGTGGCGTTTACATATTTCTAAGTGTGATCTAAAAGAATATCCTTAATAGCAATAGAATTTGGAAATTCTGTTATAACTCTGACCTTTATTATACTTTCATTTAAATATTTTTTCATAATACAAACATGGTGAAGATTCATATTGCCAAAACATAAGAATTAGCTGATAAAAGCAAATAAATTCATACAATTTCATTTTCTTTCTAAATAAAAGATTTCTGCTTCCCAAAGATGAATCTGTCACATAGAAATTAATGGACAGGTAGTGTGAAGGAACTGTGTTAAAAATGAACATAAAGGAAAAAGAATGAAAAGAAAAAATTATTAGATTAAAAAAAACCCTGTTTTACATCAAAAGCCAGTCATCTGTAATGTGATACCAGCAATCACCATGTTCTGATATAAAGCAAATTATAGATATCAAAAAATTAACTTTTTGTGTTTGTAGGCTAAGTTTTCTTTTGTACAAGATCTTAGAGATGTTGTAGTACTTTTCTGTGTTTACACTCATTTTTTTATAACAATCACTTTTCAAGTTACAAGAACTCTTAATCCTCGCTTAATTGAATTTAGTAACAGCTCCCACACTGAGGTCAACAGGTTTATAAACAGGCACCCAATATAGTTCTGTTACATTTGACACTGAAATTAAGTTTTTTCCATTTGTTTCCCTCTTGTTTCAGGAGCGGACAAGTTGAGAAATTAGAAGTGGATCCTAGTAAATATTCATTCCCAGATGTGACAAAGATAATCCAAGAAAAGGAACAAATTGAACAGGGACCTATTAGGCTACAACCAGGGAAGATTACAGAGACTGAGAAGAGTTACGTTGATTTTGAAAATAATGAAGATGTTCCTCCCTTAATTTGAAACATTCTTAAATAATCC
Organism: Cariama cristata; assembly: GCF_000690535.1. Classification (NCBI taxonomy): domain Eukaryota; kingdom Metazoa; phylum Chordata; class Aves; order Cariamiformes; family Cariamidae; genus Cariama; species Cariama cristata. The sequence continues at coordinate 36,363 of NW_009603255.1, forward strand.
CTCTATATGTGGCATGTATGCTTAAGTTGTCTTCATGACTCTGTGTGTAAAGTAAGGATAATATAGATGAAGTGGGCAATATTATTACATTTCTTATTAATAATTTTGTTTTACCTGTGTTTTCTGCACCATTTTCTGTTAGTATATTGCCGTATAAATTCTTTTTTTCTGGATTTTTTACTTAGTAAATGTCAAATCAGAATGGGAGCCATATAAGTCAGACATTGTTGTTTCTTCAAAGAATTTACTGTCCAACTTGAAAGATGACATGTTACTGTAGAAAAAGAGAGAAGGAAGGAAGGAAGCACCTCTAACAAGATTTGTGATTATTCTCACTAAACTGAAGATAGCAAAAATCTCTTGTATATTTCTTCGGTGTTTTCTTTCTCATGAAGGTCAACAGTAAAAGAAAACAATGTATTCCGGGAGTGAGAGAGACATTGCTGTAACCTACCATACATCAGTGAGTTTTCCAGCATAATGCAGAGCTCCTGGATTCTGGAGCTGGTATAACAATGCCACTCCTTGAAGATTTTGGGAGAGAATAATGCTGAACATAGTATCTCGGATGTGACACCATGGGGAAGCTGGGAGAAATCAGCCAGATCGTTCTTGTTCTTCATGCAGCTACTCTAAACTGTTCCCTCTTTTTCAGGATCCACCAAAAATATCAAGGCTAATTTTTAGCTGTTGGATGAAATAAGGTTGAGCAGCTGTAATGGGATGAGCTGCTCCTTCCTGACTCTCTAGCACATTTTTAGCAACCAGAGGCTTGTTGTTACGGTTTTTTCCCTCAGCTTCTGGATTACCACATGAGTAAAACAGGCAACATCAAAGAACAAATGTATACTGGGATACATTAGAAAATTATTGCAATTTGGGAAGACCAAATTTCTTTTTTAGTTGGTTTTTTTTGTGTTTTGTTTGTTTGTTTGTTTGGGTTTTTTGTTTGTTTGTTTTGTTTTTTGTTTGTTTGTTTGTTTTTCCTGGTTTCCTGAGAAACAAAGCTTATGTCATCCTTATCTCAGCTCTGCTTTTAAATGCTATTTCTGTTATTTTCACCCTACTTGACAGAAAAGAAAGGTCACAGAAATACTCAGCTCCTCTAAATTTAGTGAAAACCATCACTGAGTAGTAAAACCGGATTCTTTTGCTGCAGCTGCTGTTGGGAAGAGAGAACTCAGCCATTAGGTGTTCTGACAGTAGCCACTCACCTAATCAACATGTTGGTAACTGAACTCTTTGTGCATATTATCATTCTTACCTAGATGGTAGTTAAAGAAAGTAGGATTCATGATGGTAGGGCTCTGGGAACCTGGGGAAAGCTGAGGAGAGTATGAGAAGTATTCAGGAAAATGATTAGACCTTGAGTTACTATGGAAGCAAAAGGTGGATGTGGAGAAGACAGTGGAATTTTGCAGAGGGAAGGTCACAACAAGTATTTCTGGGTTGGGTCGTTGTTGAAATGAGGAATATGTGGGGAACACATGACATAAAACCATAGGAAATCAAGCCTTGTTAGCTCTACTGTCTACAAAACAATTTATTTAAGGGTATATATATGCCTGAATGTCTCTTTTGACCTTTTAGTTGGGCAACAAGTATTCAAGACTATACTAAAAAAAGATACTTTTGTTTTTTTACCAATTTTAAAGCCACTGTTATTTCAAAGAGAAAAACTCAAAGAGAAAGTCCAGCCAAAAAAGCTAAATTGAGTGACTTACATTACCTTGCTAGCGGATTTCAAACTGTTTTTCTGTAAAGGAAGACTTAATTTGGTCCTGCAGAAGGAAAATGCTTCTGATTGAAATCAGCCAAATGGGATAGAGCAAGCAAATTCAACTCAGGAAGAATCAAAGCATATTTTGTGGTTAGATCTTGTTTTCATCCTTAAGGTAGAAAATTAATAAGCTGCATTTATAACTGAGCCACTAAAACTCCACTTAAAATATGTTGTTTAAGTAGCAGACTATGTTCAGATGCTGCCCATAATATCCCTCAGCACATAGTCAAGTTCATGATATATTCTTTGGAAATGCTGTATGCCTAATTGTGAAAAACATCATGCAAAAAACTTAGCAGTTAGAAAGAGAACATTGCTGTTAAATTCTCGGGGGTTTAGCCTCTCTAAAGTGCTTTATGATTCTCCACAGATGTTTAATGTAAGATAGTCTTTCTTCAAGTGTACTGAAGAGAAGCAGAATATATCCATCAATTTAGGCTGATGGGTTGAACTGAAGCATTTTCTTTGGTTGCAATTTGAAATGGATATAGAATAAAAAAATGAAGTTTCATACTAATGCTGCATATACTGAGAGCTGAAAAGAAAATCTGTATATCACAACGATATAAACCAAAGTTGAATTTGGGCATCATCCGATCTATTGTACTATCATCTTGGATTTTTCTTGTGCACTGACTTGATTTTTTCAGTTCCAGAATAAATTATTCCGTGATAGAAACCTCTCAGCCCTGAAATATATCTAATCATCCCTACTCTGGTAAATGGAGTATAAAAACATCAACTTCTTTTGCAATATACCCTATTTGCTATAAATTCTTAATCATGAGGGCTAACTATGAAAAAGAAGGTATTACATTTCACCTCTTGACATCACCAAATAGTTATGCATCCACAAGGATTGAGTATGGTTTTTTTTCTGGATTGCACATCAGAACATCCACATTTGAGATTGTATGGGGGGGTCTGTGCCCAGGTGCTGGCAGCAGGAGCTGCAGTGCAGCCTCTGTGAGGAGAGGCCGGGGCTGCCCCGTGCCGGGCACAGGCGGGTTCAGCAGAAGCTGGGGCTGCCCCATGCCGGACACAGCACGGGCTCCAACGGCCCCACGACAGGGCACAGCTGAGCCCCTCAGCCAAGCTGGGGGTGCCCGGGGGAAAACAGGTTTCAGAAAGGGCCAAAGGCGGCACAGGCAGAGGAGGAGGAAGCCAAGGAGGGAGCAGCAGCAGAGGGACCCCGAGGCCGGAGGAGGAGGAGGAGGATTTGGGCAGGAGGTGGTGCAGGCCCGGAGCAGGGATCCCCTGCAGCCCTGGAGAGACCCCGCTGGAGCAGAGACCCAGCCTGCAGCCCGGGGAGGGCCTGGAGGTCCTAAAATTTGGTACTGTTTTAAGTAACTGTGTAGCCCTAGTAGGAAAACAGGCAACAATGTAATTTTTAGCAGTTAGATGGACAATTTATGGTTTGATTCCTTTCAAGACTGCTTCCTTTTTTTGGTGTGGAAGTAGGAATTTCACTGGCCTTGGGATGGGTGAAGAGGAAAGGCTCCGTGACCTTTCTGAAGACAAAAGTCAGTAGATTTCGGCAGCAGATACAAAAATTTGTTTCATGTAGTTTTATTGATTGCTCTGGGGATTTTCTGATGTTTCTAAGAGAAGGTCTTCCTTTTCATTGCTTATTTCTGAAAATCTTGTAGGGACAATCCACCTTTCATACCTTCAGCCAGTTTGGTCAAACCTGTCAAGAGTTTCAGAAGGTTGTGGAAAACAGGCATCCATATAGCCTGGTCATATAAGATTATTTCATTTTTTCATAAGCAGGGAGCTATAAAGTTTGACTCTCCTGTCAAAGCAAGGTATAATACATTTGGATCTTTCCCCATTCCAACTCTTTTTCCAATTCTCTTTTTCATCTAGTTTCTAGTGGATGGACTCTCTCCAGTATGTTCATTTCTCTCTTGTATCGAGGAGCCCAGAAGTGGACACAGTACTGAGCTTTACGATACTTTATGAAGTTTATATGAATTTATAAACATTATGAATCATAGTTTCAGAGGTAACATTTAATGCTAAGCTTTTTACTTACCTGCCAGGTTCTTTCCTTTAAAATATATCATTATCAATACCATTGTCTGCGTGGAGATGAAATCTACAACACAAGATATAAGACACTGACAGAAATTACTGTGATGACCAAGATCTCAACTGGACTGCCGCAAAGGCCACAGTCAGAAGTGAGCTTTGGAAGGACTTGTGGAAGAGAAGTGGCAACAGAGAGAAACAGTTGTGTAATGTAGATCAGAAGTGTTTGCCTGCAGGGTTAATGCAGATATAACATCCATGCACTGAGTGGGGCTTGTTGAAAAGCAGCTTTTCACACAAAGATGTATGTAATAATTGCCTTTGTGATTGAAAACTAATCATAGCAGCTGACATCCATCCACCAACCTAATTATATGTACTCCCTTTGTAGGGTGAGGAACTTTATAAGGAGCCCAACCAACCATTGATTTGGATTGAGAAAGAACTTGTTTTCCACAGCAATTTGTGTTAGTGGGATAGACAGAGAGGAAGGCCAGAGTGCCAGATCTCTGGGCACAAAAGACCAGATAGAGGAATAGTAAATGACTGGAGTCATGGCACAACCCTTTCCTCTACCCGCCAGCACACAGGTCCTTCTATTCATTGTTTAATTGTAAATTATTTGAAAATAAATGTATTTCTTCTATTATAGAGTCATCTGTAGCATGTTGAAGCTTATTATTCTCATTCGCACCACCTGAGCAATGCTGACAGTATACAACTCTCTGCTTCCACCTCTGATACACCCAGGCAGAGTAAAAGCCCAATGAGGCTGAAAACTGGGAAAACAACATATAAATTAATAAAGAAAAAAGGTAAGACATAATTTAGAAAACACAGCTTATTCTGAGAGTGACAGTTTCTGTTTTACATTTTAAAAAGCAGAAATGATCAAATAGATTATTGGTAGCAGTAGAGCTGCTGTTGGTTGTGTAGTCGTGCACTGGAACTATCTAATAATCAACCGGGATCTCTCTGAGCTAGGTTTTGTACAAATTGTTCCTGCATCAAACCTGTCACAGTCGAAACATTATGAGAGCCAGAGAGTACATCAGGCTGTTAACTGTATTAGTTCCAGAATCACCATGAATTAGTTGAGCTGTTTTTAGAACTCATTGAAACTAGAAGGAGCAGAGAAGGAAGGGAAATAACGTCCCCCACTAATCCAGCCATTGGAGATGTTACTTCTGTTTCTTTTTTCCTTTAACATGAAGTCAGTTAGACAGGCTGGACATAGTCTCTTCTGCCCCACAAACTCTTCCTGTAGACAGCCACAACCATGCCCTTCCACAGGGCAGAATCTCTAACAGAAAGCTTCCATGAGAACCACATATTCCTTTAAAAAAACTCTACCGCTACAGCTCCTCCATAGAAAATCCTTGACTTGGTGGGAATTGACCAGGGATCAAGAGTCAAAAGTCCATTCCTTTAAGGAGATGGTATAGTACAGGACCAGCCCTCTACTTTGTCTCGGTTAATGCAAACTAGCATAATAGTTTGCCCTTGGATGAGTTCAGGTCTGCACACGGTGGCATTTTTTCCATATAGGGCACTCTATGGAGGTATCTCAACCTATAAGAGACTTTTCTCCTATTTGACAACAGTTTTTTTTAGCATGAAGCATAAGAAAATGATAATAACCAAGTCCACGCTGGGAGTTGTAGTGCTGTTACTGGAAATACAACTTTCCATGTAGTACAGCCTCAGAGTCTGGGGAAAATATCTCTGAAGTTATAGCATGTATCACATGAACAGAAGCACTTAAAAGCTCCATGGCTCTAAATTGTAAGCATCTTTCTCCTCAGAAACTTCACAGAAAATATGTCTATAGAAAAGGATACTGGTGAACATTTGGTTAGAAAGATGTGAGCCATGGCTATGCTTTGACCCTTGTTTTTGTGCTCTCAGTGCTAACCATCTGCAAGTCTACCAGCAGCATAATTATGCCTGTTTTACAGTGTACATAAATTAGTGTTGGCTCCTCTGGTTTTGCAGCCAGGCAGGCAGCCATCTGACTTTTTAATTAAGGATTTCACTGAGATTGATAATAAAGTTCCAATATGCTTCTATATTTAAATGAAAGTGCATCAGCAGTATAAAATTTTCAAAGGGAAAACACCTACAGAGATTTATCAGTCACCTATGAAGTATAGCTGAAGTTAAGCATGACATCAGCTATGGAAGAAATCCAAGCTGTCTAGTTTTCCTGCACAGAAATCCTCTAACGGAATCAAGTTCATTTTTTAAAATAATTTTATTTTAATTTCTATGAACCTGAGACATTGTATTGGACTTCTGAACATTTAAAGATGCTGATATCCTGCATCATCTTCAGAATTTCCTGTGTGTTTAAGCTTCGCATCTAGTTACAGCTGCAGATATTTAAATGCTTAAAAAAAGTATCACCCTCCCTTATGTCTATAGTAAAAGCTGTATTCATCTCACTAAAATTATTTTTCAATATTTTAAATAAAAATATAGATCTGTTTAAATTCGTGCTTACGGTTTAGCTCAATCTGGGAATTCATGCATGAAACTAAGTCACTGTCAAGTATTCTTAAAACTTTTCCGAGTATATGTCCAGTACAGGTCTATGGTATTTTAGATCAATCCATTAATCTTCTTCAGTTTCCTACCCACAAATCTTGAGATTCAGTCTAAACATTCTCAAAGTGGTAATGAAGTGTCAGAGGCTCCTGAGACATGTTAATGTGTACCTTGTAGATGTGAACATGTAGTCAGATTACTTTGTGCTATCTGTGCTGGGGTGATTTCTGTGGGGCTGAAGGTAATTTCTCACACTTTATCAGCTGTGATGAGACACATAATTACATGCCTGTGATCTGTAAAACAAATTCTCCCTCTTTATCATTGTTTGACAGTGGACACTTAACAACCTGGTTAATAAAACCAGATTATACTGCTAGAATTAATGAGGCATTGAAAGGGTTTAATGACTAATGGAAGCTTTTTAAAGCCTGTTTCAAAGGGATTACTTAGTTTAAAATTTGCTCGTAAGTAGTAGAGAAATGTTTGGCATGGAAGTCACAGTTATTCAGTTGAATTTCTCTGCGTCAACTCAACCCTGATATTTCGTCATTGAAAATCTTTGATCCAGTTCATGTTCTTTCAACAGACAAAAAAGCTCTTTCTTCTTTCCCATTGTATTTGTTCAGGATTCAGTGTAGAAGATTCAAGGATAACTGGCAAAAATGACCATTTAAATCAGCTTGGGTCTGAAGTAGAAAAGACTTTATTATTGAGAATAAACTAGACATAATATCTGAACCACAAGATTAAACCAAATTACTATGTGTAGTAAGAGACAGAGAAGTCTGCCTTTTATATGAGGGACTGAATTAGTTTCAGCATCTGCTAACTCTTGAGGTACCAGAACTTAAATTTATCACTAGGCCCTTGAATCAGGAAAAAAAAAGGCATAGTTTGGTCAGATAGAGATTCCAGGTTTCCCTCCTTGGCTGTAAAGACTGTGTGGTATTCTTTGACCTGGAGCTTTTCTCAGATTGGGAAGGAGGATCCAAAATATTGTTCAGTCTGCCCAAGGAATGAACACCTGTGTATGAACACAAGTATAAAAGTTCTCCCCACTGCCTGTGCTGCAAAATGGTCTTACTGCTTCTGTACTTCCTTGTGCATACCGGGGCATGACAATGGGTCTTTTGAGGTGGTTCTAGGAATCTATTGCCTCACATTGCAAACCAAGGCATAGCAAATGGAGACAATCAGGAGACCCACTTCAAAAGTACCATCCAGTTCTGAACTAAACCAGACTCCACCAGTCTATTTCCAGGCTACTGTTGCTTGTGAATGTGATGCTGTTTTCTATTTTTCATGCTGATTTTAGAGTTCTTGTTTTATGTTCATAGGAACTTGCCATTTTCTTTTGCCAAAGGAATTTGTGTAAACAGCTTGGTGTGCAAAGTAACTCTTAAATTCTGCATATTGCATGGTTTATTGTCAGGATCAGAGTCACTTAATGTAAAATGCCTTTGCAATAAGAAATCCCCAGCACTCAGACCCACAGGTCCTTTGCTCCAGGATCCTATAGATCATACCCTGCAGTTTCCCAGACAGGTCTGAGCTCTACTGTTTTATCTAGTCTCTACTAGCTTCCTGAGGAGGCCTGGAAGCTTCCCACACATAGCTCAGCTTCGTTGATATTGAAATCGTTGGTGAATCATGAGTCAAAAGTAGGAAAAGATATCCTCATCTTATGGGTGAGCACATGAAGAATCTTACAGAAAGTGACATGCCTCAGTCACTCGATCCAACAGTGACAGAGCTGAGGATATAATTCAGACGCCCATCACTTGAGGACAGATGGCACAAATACACTGACAAATTTCTAATGCCATTACCCTCAGCAGTAGGTGAAAGGAAGGCCAGATGAAACCAAATCAGAAGTCCATTTAGCCCAAGATGTGGCTCAATACCATGCAGGAGATTTCATAGGCCAGCAAAATGCAGTGAATGGCAGCGTACCCACCGCTCTGGAGGGCTGTGTGTGATTGCCCCTCCGTGCCTACTGACCCTCTAGGGGAAGTAGGACTGAGACTGTGGTTCTCTTGCACACTGCAACCTAGCCCAGTCCCTGCCCCCTCATTCTGGGGGAGGCAAAATTCAACTTTGCATACCCTGCTGGGAAGTGTTGACCCTGTTCTGTTTAAGAAATGTTGAAAATAGTGATCCTTCCCTGATAAAATCTCAGACAGTCAGCAACTGTAGGATATCCTGACCTAGGGGCTAACATGCAATTATCTTTGATGGAAAACTCCTCTGCGAATCTGTGTTGTCATTATTTCAAACTGACTATGCTTATAAACCTCTATTCTGTATCCTGTGGCTAAAAACTTCATGCTTTAATTATGCATCTTGTAAATATTGGCCTTTGTTTATTTTAAGCCTATGAACATTTCCTTGGGGATTCCTAGTTCCTTTGATTCTTCCTCAGAACCTTTTATACTTCTATTACATCCAGGAATGACCAGGATAATCTATAAGAAGTATTTGCTCTGTGGTTTTACACATCAGCATGCTATCTCTCACTTTCCTACAGGTTCTTAATTGTCTCTTATCTTTTGAGTACTGTCAAGCACTGAGCCCACATATTTATAAAACTATCTACAGGAAGCTCAGATTTTATTTCCTGAGGTTCAATAGCTAGACAAGAACCTGCTACTATGTACTGACAGATCAAGCTGGTTTAGATAGAGTTGTTTTCCCCTTTGTATTTAGAGACATTGAACTATTATTTCATTCAATCACCCAACCACTTGGAATTTTTGGAAATTTTTGCAGTCTTCTCAGACAGTTTGAGATATGACTACTGCAAGTCATTTTATCATCACCTCAAAATTTATTTTAGCAAATAGTATCGTCACATTATTCATCTCTTTTTCTGGGCTGTTTGAGAAGACATTGAGCAACTCAACTTTGAGCGCAGGTCTCTCTGGGGATCCACAGATAATCCTCCATTGTGAAAACTGACCATTTATTCCTACTCTGTTTCCTGTCTTTAAGAAATTCTTAGTTATTGAGGTGACCTTCCTTCTTATGCTGTGACAGCTTAGTTCCCTTCCTAATCTTTCAACCTTGTCAAAAGCTTTTCAAAAAACTGAGTGCATTATATCAACTAGAACATCCTTTTCCACATTCTCACTAAAAATATTTCTATTTGAGTTGAAATATTGACAGTAAGACTTTCAAGTGAGTAATGGTATCAGTTGCTTCCATTTTTAGCATCTAATCTGAGATGCCTTTAGAGGGCAGTGATTTTTCAGTTTTTCAGTAAGTGCTGAGACCCTACCTTTAGTCACTCCCTTGGAGGAGTTCAAACTTCAACATATGGGAACATCAGTTCTTGCTTAAAAACTTCGTTTGGCTATGTGGAAATACAGAAACAGAAAGTAGAATACAGTGGCATTTCTGATTGTGCTGAGGACAGAAATTGGTTACAAAACAAAATGGTAAGGGCTTTCAAAAATACATGTGTCCCCAAAAGCACAAAATAGACATGTCTTACTTCCCATCCATCTTTTGTCAAATTAGGTAAGTTAAATGAAGAAGAGTTTTTTTCCTATGCAGACAGACAGGATGAAAAAAGATGCTACCACTTGCAAAGAAAGCAGAGGAGAGAACTAGAGTCCTCCCCCCTTCTGGACTGGAGTTGAAGAGGAGGCAGAACATGCCGAGATGTCAAAGGCACCAAGGTGCAAAAACTCTTCAAGTACTTTTGTCCATGTCACTCCTTGACAGTAAATTGCTGGGACCTTTGCAGGCAGATGCCAGGCACCTGCCATCTTCACTTCCACAGCAATCTGGCTGTAAAATGTTTTTCAAAAATGTCATTTTCAATTGGAAGGTCATTCCAGCAGAAAAGTTCTCCAACAGCTGGCAGTGCAAATTTTTACTTTGACCTTTAGAAACCCATTTCCAAATTCCTTTTAAATTTTTTTTTCAAAGGTAATGAACTCTTATTCTATACTAGAGCTAGAAAGAGCCAAATGTTCTCTTGTTCCCTTTAGACTTGAAAGAACATATCATTTGCATGTCAATAGTCTTCAGTAGATCCACTTTGTACATCATTTACATGCCTTTGACTGTATGACAATTAACAAATCAGTATCTGCATATGATGTATCTTTCTGGGAAATGGTAAGAGGTCAGTAAGAAACTTTACCATATTCGTCATACTCATTGGCATTCCAGGGAGAAGCAATTACAGTGGCTCCACTAAATTTATTACTGCACTGTGTCAGGGGATTCGGACCTTGACAGTTTACCCTTGGATATTCTGATAGAGTAATATAGAAATATGGTGGATCATAAAAAATGCAAGAGTTTTTTAGACCTTAGTCAAGAAACTCATTGTGAATTCCATTGTAAGGAATTTTGGAGTGAAGCATGACTTGGGAGTCTAAATAGAGCCTTTCAAATGGCAGTAGCAAATACATCAATGAACCTGAGAACACCAGTCAGGAGAAAGAGTTGAATACAGGATTTGCAAACAGGTGCTAATTCTTCTTCCACTAAATCCTTATGAACTTGGGTAGTTTTTATTGATCTCCTCCTTCATTCTGACATTTCAAGACAAGAAAGGCTGTGCAGTCAAAAAATCCAGCTGCATGTCTGTGCATAGGTGTTGAGTCCTTGGAAACAAGATCTAATATGAATTCTTGCAGCACCTGTGCAAATAAATCCACTGATGCACCACTAACTGGGGTTAAGGGTGTATGTGTCAAACCCCATACAAGTGGGACAAGAAGAATAGAATAGAATAGAATAGAATAGAATAGAATAGAATAGAATAGAATAGTTCAGTTAGAAGGGACCTACAATGATCATCTAGTCCAACTACCTGACCACTTGAGGGCTCACCAAAATGTAAAATATTATTAAGGGCATTGTCCAAATGCCTCTTAAACACTGACAGGCTTGGGGCACTGATCACCTCTCTAGGAAGCCTGTTCCAGTGTTTGACTATCCTCTTGGTAAAGAAATGTTTCCTAATGTCAAGTCTGAACCTCCCCTGTGACAGCTTTAAACCATTCCCATGCATCCTGTTGCTGGATATCAGGGAGACCAGCACCTCCCTCTACACTTCCCCTCCTTAGGCAGCTGTAGAGAGCAATAAGGTCATCTCTCAGTCTCCTTTTCTCCAAACTAGTCAAACTCAGAGTCCTTAGTCATTCCTCATAGGATATGCGTTCCAGTTCCTTCACCAGCTTTGTTGCCCTTCTCTGGGAGCAAAAGAAGAGGACCATCATTCTCTTTCACAGATTTGCTTAGAATTTAGTTGAGGACAGCAGTTTTACTCTGTGCCAGTTTAGAGAAAAAGTGCAGCCTGGGGAAGAGTATTCAACCCTTCTCTGAGATTGACGGGGCCCTGCCACCTTGGCCCATGTTTGCTGTCGTATCTCAAAAGTTGCACAATCCAACTGAGGCAATGCCAGCTAGTGTCCCTCCTCCAGTGTTCACATGTAGTCCTTCCCATCCAAGACTTGGTGACAAAGGCATTTTTCTCCACCACGCTTCAAACAAGGAACACCCTAACGACCGGTATTGCTGTGGCTCTCTGCTGAGTTAGTTCTATTGCCTTAGTCCTCACATTGCCCATCAAGTGGTCGATTTACCCTTTAATATGGGTTAGGAAGGAGAGGATTGTTGACTTTTCCTTCTCCTACAGGACACTACCCTTCCCCTGCCTTACCTACCCAATCAACAGTGCTGCTGGAGGCCCTGTTTCTTTCACCACCACCCTGTAGGCATCCTTCAGGCCTGTGCAGGACGGTGCTGCTTGCAGATCTCCAGGCATTGCACAGGAGAGCACACATACAGAGCTGACTGCAGGATGGGGGCTCAGCCCTCTACCTTATTGCTGCTCCCGCCTGATTCCTGGTGTTGTTTTCATATTTAGACAATGTGGCCCTGCTAAAAATTTTGTTCTTGTTGCCCCTATATCTTTTTTTTTTTTTTTCCTTTTTTTAGGTTGACATGTGCCCTGCAGCTTCCAGAGACCACTTATACCTGCCTCTTTCTCATCAAGGACTTCTGTAATCCTCACAGGGTTGATGGAGTTACCTGGTCATGGTCCTCACTCCCTCTGCTTCCTGTTTCAAAGTCAGAACATGTGGATTGTAAGGCAACAAAATTCCTGCTTGCAGTGGTGATAAGAGAGCACTGTAGTACCCATACTATGGCTGTCTGACAAATTCATGGTTTCCACTGGAAAGTTTTCCCCATTTGCTTTGAGATAAAATGTAGTCCCTGAAACTGAATTTGCAAAATTACTGGAAAGCAGAAGGGTTTGCATGAAATGAAAACTGTGTCAACATTTAATAGGCTTCTTCTGCAAATGTGGCTTTCATTTATTTGCCCTCTAAGTCCATGTTTCTGGTACAAACACAGCGCTCTTCTGATTATGAGCTTGCTCCTCTTTTTCCTAGTTGTAGGATTTTATGTTTCGTTGGCAGAAGGACCTTTTTTAATTAATTTGTTTTCTTTGTTTTTTTTTTGTTGTTTGTTTGTTTGTTTGGACCTTTTTTAATTAATTTGTTTTCTTCGGTTTTTTTTTGTTTGTTTGTTTGTTTCTGGGATGAAGCTCATGCTTTCTACACATAGTGGTGAGTCTGGGATCAAGAGAAGGTATTGTATGTGCTAAGAGACAGTTTGACACCAAATGTGTCATAGGAGTGCCAAAGCACACAGAAGTAATGGTCCAAGAAGTGCTGGCTCCTACCCTGGGGATCACATAATCTAAAGACCTGGTTACTTGGGAAAAGTGACTGCACGTAATCTGTAAATTGATGTCATCTTTGCTACTCCAAGCAAAATGTCATCTAGAGAGTTGAATTCAGGCTATGTCTGAGACACATTGCTTGATAGTCAGTACAGAGTAGTTACTGAACTCACTGTATAAATTATTGGGAAGTAACTTCTTTTTATAGTCAAGTCAGAGAAAAAAGAGATCTAAAAAATAAAATATGGTCAGAATGTCACTTTCTTAAGAGGGTCAGCATCAATCCCTGCCCCAAGTCCAACTTTAGAACAAATCATGGCTCTTTCAGAGAACAAATGAGTGTGGTTTATCTCACCCAAATTTAAGTGACAGACTAGGGTCCCTCATAGCCAATGGAAAGACAAAGGAACTTCCAGAAAGTTTCCCTGTAGGGTGAGCAGGCTCCTAACTTAGACACTTTGATGGGAATATATGCCTAACTTCTTATGCAGACAAACCAAAATATTGTGTAATTGAATTTTTCCTGATATCTCTATACCATCTTTCCCATCATATAAGTTTGCTATGAAAATGGCTGCTGCACCCTGTGGCCAAAGATAAAATAATTCTGAAAGAAACAAATTTGCCAAGATCTTGTTGCAACTACAAAATGAACGGAAATGCAGAACTTCCTGCATCTCTTTCTGACATTTCCATGTTTATCAAGGTGAGTTCTAATGCAGAAAAGTGCTGATTATTATTCTTCCTCATCCACAATCTTATAACCTGGTACCAGGAGGAAAGATAAATGAATACTGGAAAATGACTTAGAAAACATGTACTTGTATTTATTGATCCAGAAAAGGAAAGTTTTATAATCAACACAATGATGTTTCTCTGCATTCAGCCATTTTTCCTCTACATTTAAAAATACATTTCCAGGTTAAGCTCCACTATGAGAAATTTGCTGGTTGAGACATAGCCAAGTGGTTTAAAGGACTGAAACATAAAAAGAAAGACCTCCGTGCCTTGTTTGGTTCTGATACTACCTTTGTTTTGGGATTGTGAGTTTGAGGAACAGACTGTACCTCATTGGAAGGACTGGATTTGGTCATCCTTGGGGGAATAAATCGGCATCTTCTACAAGAGTGCAGAGAACAAAATTAAGGGAGAATGGAGGATATTGCTAGAAATGATCCTGACGTCCTGGACGACAGCTTGAGCAATCATAGAAAGCCCTCCTTTTAGAAGTGCAGAGGATGAGGATGCACAGAAAGGTTGAAGGTAAGTAGGAGGAGGGGACTTGTGGGAAGTTGGGTGTGTAAGCAACCTCCGGCTGTCTTATGCTGGATTTCATAAGTAGGATGCAGTTTTGATCAAACATTCATGGCTTCTCACAAGCCTTCCACTGCTGTATCCGTAGTGTCACACTCCAAGGACGACAGTTAGCCTCCTGGTTTGGGGCTTGAATGAGTGTTCATATAGGAAAGGTGAAGAAAGTCTGCAGCATCCCCAGCACTTGTTTGAAGACTTTTGGCTGGTAGTAATGGAGGGAGTCAGACAGTGTGTCCCCCATCCTGAGCTCTTCAGGCAGTGGGAGTCAGCTAGTGAGTGACACCAGAAGGCTGAAGGCAAGCGATCCACAGCATGTGGTACTCAGCCGTTCTTAGCATCCCTTGCTCTTTGATAAGAAGGGAGGATTTGCATGACTTTTTGGTGAAATTAGCTCATAGAAAACAAATCTTTGCTTGTTAAATGCATGACACATGAGCTGTTTGTACATGCATCTCATTAGCACGGGATTTGAAGATGTCTCTGGGGGGAGCCAGAGGTTAGGGGAGGCACCACATTCTCCTTGTTTGTCACTTTTTCTTTGTCAAAACCATGTCATTTATGTTAAACATCTTATTAGCCAGAGCCTGACTTTCTGACATGCAAAAATACATCCCTTTGAAACTAGGCTGTCTGGATTATGTAAGACCCCAGACACATTTCTTCCAGCCTTGCAATGGATTAGTCTCTCTTACCAGCTC
Source organism: Cariama cristata (assembly GCF_000690535.1). Classification (NCBI taxonomy): domain Eukaryota; kingdom Metazoa; phylum Chordata; class Aves; order Cariamiformes; family Cariamidae; genus Cariama; species Cariama cristata. The sequence continues at coordinate 51,451 of NW_009603255.1, forward strand.
AGTGAACACTGACATCTTTTTTGTTTGATAGCTCTGCATATTTAGTTGCTGAGAAAACTGAGATCCCTTTTTCTTTTTCCCCCCTCTGGGTGCATTGCCAATGTGCAGTCAAGCAGTAAAGCATTTCAGTCAGGTATTTTATGGAAGAATTTGGATTTGGTTATGTCTTCTGTGTATTCAGCCCAATTTTCTCTTGTTAGTTTAAAATCCTAAGCAGTCTTTAAATTGGACATGTGCAAACACTCACTTTTAATTGAGGACCTATATTTTTCAAATGTCTCTTCCTACCTCAGCCAAATCTTACTTACATTAAAAGTACTCTCAACAATCAGCACTTCCCATAGGCTGCAGCACATCTTAAGAGCTCTCCTGCAGAACTGTCATACACAGTGCAGTCTCATGTTATGCCTATGCATGACCTACGCAAGGTCACTTCACCAGTTTGTCCATACTGTGTCCCCGTGTCTCAATATCTTCTAACGGTGGACTCTCTGATATGTGTATTACCATAACTGACAGTCTTACAGAAGTAAAAGATTTTGAAATCTCTTTTCTGCTGGGAAACTGTCAAGGGAGTTCACTGCCATTAAGAGCAGCTATTGTAAGTCCCACTGATAGCTGCATTTGCACAGGAGCCCAGGGAGGAGTGTATAGAGAAGCTAGATTGGGAATATGGAAGAGGGCACTTCAAAACACCAGTCACCTTTGAGAACATGGACCCACGGAGATGAAGGTCATCCAGGAAACTGAGAGATGAATATGTGTTGTGGAAAACTCATCAAAACGGCGCAGATGTGCTTGCAGAAGTTATTCATAGAGCTGTTGCAATCAGAGGGGCTGTTACACATGAAGGATGGGCATTTTGCAAACAGAACATACGAGGAGATGCCCCAGTCAGTGTATCACTGGTAACATACCTTCGAGCAGCTCATCTGTGGATCTGTGGGTGCAGTTAGATAGCATTGTTTTATCCTCAAACTCTGTAGAAGTAGGGCTGATTTACTTCACTCCTGTCCACATGCTTGTTCTACTGCAAAGTGGGGCAGAACATCACCATGACAGTGAGATTTTACTTCCTTTGGATCAGACTCAGAAGATGGTGGGAAGTAAAACAGTAAAAATCAGCAAGCCTGAAGGAGCTCAGAAGCAGTGCAGTTGTAGCTGATACCATGTAGAGCAGGCACAGTTTTTGGGTGATATGAAATGCAGAGGTGACATTTCTTCTAGTGATATCAGCAAAAAATTTCAATGACTCCGATGATCCTCCAGCTCACTGAAAGTATTGTGCTAGCCCCAGATGTCTGGTCAGCACCAAATTGCTGAGCAAATAAAAAGTCACAAAATCTAAAGAGAAATGAATGGAATATCAAGCACTCCAGAGACAAGGAATACCAAAAGACATGGTTGCCCTCAGAAAATCAGCTCTTCTCTAGTGCACACACCTGACAGTTTTTATTCAGTTTTTCTTGTCTTAATACAGAAAGAGAGAGAGAATGAATATAAGTATAATTAAAAGATACAGCTGAATTTGCACTGAAATGAACCATCATAACTGTAGGAATTCCTGATTTTTTATGCGCCTAAAATATCTTCTGTGAATAATACTTGCATTAATCTTATTTTTATTTTTAATTTTTTTAATGCTGAAAAATGATTTAAACTCCAGAGATGCCTTGAAAGAAGTCACAGACAATTATATGCTTCTGCTTAATATTCAGAAGAAAGAGAAAAGGAGCTGTTAAAACTATCCATGGTGTGCGCCAGAACTTCAAATGTCTTCTCTGAAAACTAATTACATCTTGGCATATGGAGTCCTGGCAAAAGTGTTGCAATAAAAATAGAGGACAAGAAAAGAGCTAATTCTCTCCATTTAAAAAATAATTCATAGAGCAAAATTCCTTGGTCTCCTGCTGCTTGCAAGCTGTTAATATAGAGCAGAAAGGAACGTTTCCTAATTTAGTATGGACTTTCTTCTAAGAACTGCCAATTCTTCAGATGCTGGGGGAGAGCTAGAGTAGCAGAGCTGTCCAGAATATCAGAATTGTAATTGTTTTTGTCGGTGTCTCCTGCCTATCAGTAGAGACACCAGCAAGTAATCCAATTAAAACAAGCATCTTTTATTTGGAGACTTGAACTCGAACAAGGAAATCCAGGCTCCAATGAAGAAAATGTGAGTTTGCTATCAGCTTCAGTGAAACCAGGATTAAAAGAATTGGCCTTGGTTTTAGAAATCATTGATGGGCAAGAAGGACATTTGAACTATATGCTTAAAACTAAACTATTAATTAAGTCCCACTGACTTTAATATGGGACGTTATATTGGAAGTGTAACTGTCAGACAATTCAGGTAGATTCATTGCATCCTACGTTTAGATTTCTACCATGTAGTTGTCTGTCTCCTAGACACTCTTCACACTTTCATAGTCATGGAGAGAATAGCAAGCTTAAAGATGTGAGTAATCTACTTTTGGCGTTTATGAGAAAGTGCCTATTTCTCCAGATTAACTAGAATAGGACTCTCGGACTACTAAGTTAATGGTGTTGATTCTCCACACTGATTGTGGAAATTGTTCCTGGTGCATTTTCTGCCTGGGACCAACTAACATGTTCCCAAGTAGTCCCCAGATACAGCTGAGGAGCTAACACAAGCCAGGGTTATTCCCCATAGGCACTATGGATGCAGCTATTCTATTTCACAGGGGAAAGAATTTGTTGGTACAGAAGTGGATGGCTGCCCTTTGTGTCAGATAGCAGGGATGCAGACACAACCTAAGAGATTTGGTCGAGTTTACAGGTTAGCTTTGGAGATGCCTGCGTTCAGCCACATGGAGTAGCTGAAATAGTTTTTTTCTTCCTTACTCTACAGCACGGAATTTCTGTGATGGCAAGGGCAAACATGGCAATCAAGCAAATAGCATTGCCTGTTGTAAAGCGAGATGAACAAGAAAGTCCTGTCAGCAGCAACAGAACTGAATTTCCTTGCAATTTTGGTGCAGTATGCATCCACTCTGAGCCTGGCCTGGTAGGCAGGAATCTAGAAAGTCTAGAAAATAAGTTCAGTATGTTGCAGCTACTGTGCAACCCTTGCTCTGCATTACTTAGGGCAAATGGGAACACGACTGTGTGCTTAATACATATCTGTATGAGAACTTCCAATGTTTATCTTGCTACGTCTGGCTTTTATACAATAGCAACATAAGTAGTACTTTGACATTCATATCGAAAGAAGGAGGGTTAAAGCTAAATAGACACTGACTTGTCACATGGTGATAGTACATTCCTGAACATTTCTCAGATTTCATACACTTTGTGCCTTTTAATGCTCAAGTATTTTTCTTGTAACATTTATTTAGAAGAAAACTAATCTTGAAACACTTGTGACTTCGAGTATGTGTTTGTGAAATTCAGTTTGACATATATTAATGTACCTAAGGCCATGGAGAAAGTCAGCTGCAGTCTGCCAATTCCAGATCAGTTCAGAAGACTGCAATTTTTCTAGACTCTGAGTAGATATGCTATATAAAGGATAAGGAGAACATTTTGACCATCCAAACAACAATTTTATGGAAGATCTTTTCAGAATCAGCCAAGAGATTGTAATTCCAGTGCATTTGAAATACAAAATGACAGGACTTCAAATCACCAGGACTATTTAAGAATTTTAATTAGATTGCATGTTAATACTTTTTACCTGTGTCACTTTTCGCCAGAGTCAGTTGGGAAAGATACTCCTGCATCTTTAAACTATCTTCATGATACATAATGAAAGTATAAATGCAAGTATGTTACTTTTTATTCTAAAGCTAAAACAAATCATACCTTTCAATAAACTATTATTGACTATGCTCTTGGTGGTTAGAGAAAACTTTGTTAATACTTTCTACATTTTCTAGTTTAGGTTTTGATCTATTACACAGAATTATTGCATAAGGTTCTGGATTCATTTAGGCTAAAACGAAGAGGCTGGGTCATATCTGTTATGCTTGAATTTAAGGAAGTGTGTAGTTTATTTAGCTTAACATCTTCTGCATTAATAAGGACAGCATGATATCTAGCAACACTGCCCTGGGGAAAACACCAAGAAACTAGTCCCTTGTATTGATTACACACACAAAAAATTATTCAAATTTACTACGATTTTATCAAGATCATATTATTTCTACAGCTTCACCTTGTATTTTATTACCAAGGACAATTGTAGCAAACAATCAAAACATTCTCATTTATGCTAATGTTTTATTTTGATTTTTCTTTTCATTCAGCAAACAGGGTTGTATTAATCTTCCTCAGCAACAGGAACACTTCAGTCTATTAATAGAACTAGATGTTCAATGTTCAGCTATCAAATGAGGTTAAGCATATTTCTTATTCCAGAATTAAACTGTAATAAAAAGGAATACAGGATAAAACTTAATAAAAAAAAATTAGATTTGCACTAACACAATGACTGAAAATTATGAGATTTGTGAACATTTCATAAATACCTAGTGGTTTCTCCCATGTTTGCAAATAATAAACAATAGGGCACCAATCAAAGTCAGAGAATGAAATGCATCCGTCGAATTCATAAGCCAATGAATTGGGTTTTAATGAGAGCTGCACATGGTCATTCAGGGAAAAGAGGGTGGCCAGCAAGGCTTCTGTAAGAGCTAGCAGCACAGATTGAGCGTGGTTTAAACTCTGACAATCACACATTGCAGTGAGAGCCCTAGACCCAGACTCCACATGGGGAGCCCACAGGCATTGCTGAAACACTCCCCGGCAGTCTGTAAGCGGCTCCTTAAAGAGCTGACAGACAACCACGGGCGCTCTAATCCAGTGGGTAAAAGTACGTCGAGGTCCAGTGACTATAAAGTGAAACTACACTGCCAGGAATAGAAAAATGAAGCTAATGTTTAACTAAGAGGGCAATTAACAGTCACAACTTCACAATAAAACAGATGAAATCTTCACAATTTCAGTCCTTTAAAACATGGCTGAATGCCTTCCACTATAAAAATTATAGGTCAACTCTAAGCTAAGTTATGATATGTGCTGTGTCTTGTGATATAACAACAGAACAATTGACCCTTTCCCTGTCTACTCATTAAGGTATTTGCTCCATTTCTTGAGGGATGTGGTTTAAGGTTCCCTATAATCTGAATTTGATCCTTTGCCCTGCTGTCCTACTTCCTTTCAATGATTCCTCTTAAAGACCATGATGAACTTTACTGCCTGGCAGTGCAGACAAGTCCCACTGCTCTTCTGCAGTCTGTTGCAGGGGTCCCTTCCATGGGCAGAGCAGGAGAGGAAAACACTTCCATTTAAACAGGGAGAACTGGGTCTGTGGATGGAGGTCAGGTCAGTCACGTTATGATTCCGAGAGTCGTTGAGTCCTCCTACTAGGGTTGTCTTGGATTAATTAATCTAAAGACCAAGAGAGAGATCTGGTGTGAAAAAGAAACAGGATCAGTACTGAGTGGCGTGATCACAGGCCAGGGATATGTGTCACTTGTGAGCTAAAACAGACTGTCAGAAACTTAGACTGTCAATGAATCTCAAAGGCATCTCATCTCATCGAGAGCAAAATTAGGATTGTTGTGCATGGTGTTCGGAAATAGCGCAGTATGTAAATGCAATTAAACCAGCATCGTTGATGACTCTGAAAGACCATGCCAGCAGAATAAGACTCAGCAAAGCTGCATCTGGCTCTGAGGCCCCCCTTCCACTTCCCTTGTGGAGTAGCTACTCCCTAGGGAATGAGACGTGAACAGCCATAAAGACTACGATCTTTTGCCTTTCATGGCTGATGTGGCTTTTAGGCTGCATCCCAGCATGGTCCTCTGTCAAGCCCTTCCTGTGCCCACTCACCCACTGCTGGATGAGCCTGGTACCTGGTTCCCAGCACCTCTGCAGTATCCCCCAGAGCCATAAGAATTAGAGCACATTAGAGCACATTAGAGCACATTAGAGCATAGAGATCATTTCAGTTCCTCAAGGTCAGAACAGCTATACCCAAATTTTTCTCGGATGTTTGCCTAACGTGACTTTAAAAGCAGTATCTATTGCCATGGTGTTTCCTTCCTGCAGGTTAAGGCATCACCATTTGTTCTGCCTTTAGTGAGCAGAAAATACTGATTATCCCTTCCACTGCAACCTTGCCTGTATGCCATGACTCCCAAAAGGTTCAGCCACGCTTTCCCATTGCGTCCCAGTTGATGCTTTCTGCCTGCCCTTCTTTGGACATCTTGATCTAGCTACTTTTTCTCTTTATAAAAGCTTGTGTTGGAACTAAACTTGATTTCAATTTGAATTTGAGATATTATTTTTCCTAAGGGCTGTGCAAATGTTTGTGGAAGGTAATCTCACCTCAGCAGCTAAATTCAGGTATGTGCACCCAACTGCAATTTTCTTCTGCCTAGCACTAAGCCTTCTTTTGAAATGGTACCAGGAAGACGAGTAAAGAGTCTGTTATGTCAAAGATGAAACCAAGGAGCAGGGTGGTTTATTGTCATTGCTAGTATTCGATCACTGTGTGAGAAACAGAGATTTCCGAAATCACAGGATTAAGGAGGATTCTATAGACATCCCAACTACTTGACAGCCAGTACAGAGAGAAGAGCAGCATGTGAAGGCAGTGATATTTTAATAGTCAACCTTGCCAAAGATAAAGATCCAGACTGAAAAGAATTGTCCTACTTTGGAAATGTCTTTTTAGTACACAGAAAGAATATAAGAAAAAGAGTGTCAATTAGGATGCTCTACTTTTTTTGCAGTCAGTTTGGGAAATGCACTGATAGCAATTGCAAGTACTGATGAGATTACAGAGAAAACTGGAGAACACAGAGGCATTTAGGGCCTTGTTGATACCAGTAAAGACAGCTGATGGGCATACAATAGGCACAAAGGACAGATCCTTCACTGGTTAAAGCCTTCTCAGAAATTAACAATAAGAGCAGGAAATAACAAAATGAGACTCGGTGATAATGCAAGTGCATATATGTGGGAAGAAAGAAATCAGATGAAACACTGAATAGGAGAAAGACACTAAGAAAACAATAATGACGAAGGAGGCATAAGGGAACTATAAGCAGTGAATTAGATACGAGCCTGCAAAGCAGTAGGGAAACTACACTTTTTTAAAGAAACCAGTGTAATTTTGGACTGGAGACCCAGGTTTTTTCCACTCCAGATTGCATGGGAAGTAGTTGCGAAACAGCAGCTCCTGACTTCTAGTATTTGCAAACTTTGCTCTCTGTAGTGTGCTCCTCCTTCCAATTTAGCCATTTCTGGGCTCATGAGCCTATTTGCATTATCAAATATAAGAATGCATCCCTCTATTCAAAGCTGATGATAGTTTCAGGATTCTTCAGGGTTTTTTTTCATTCTAATCTGTCCAAGTATAAGGAAAAAGGGCCTTTTGGAATGTTCTGCTAACATGCAAGCCAAATTCTTAAGAAGCCTATATAAGTTATGTTTAGAACCTTTAGCTGAAGTTTGAAGGACTTCAATGTTCAGAACCCATTTTCAAAACATTCTTAGAAAGTTTCTGGTCTTTTGTGCCAGCCCTAATGGAGTTTTTGTTGATGTACCAACAGGAGTATGTGTAATTGTGGACGGAGATTGATCTAGTTGGACTGCTGCAGCATGCGACACACTGAGGATGGATAGCATTGCTTTTTCTTGCTCATTGGTTATGCTCTAGTACTGCTTTAACTCTCAAACTGAAATGCATCCAGTTAAACTTCAGAAATGTTAGGCAAGTTGGAAACAAGTAGTAACATAATGCTAGAAAGATTTTGGCAGAGAGCAGTGAGTTTTGGAGGAGAAAGCAATCACAGTGGGAATAGATTGAAGTTGGTGATTTAAAGGCAAAAATTGTGAAATAATAAGTCAAATCCTAAATTAGTCTAGTTAGTCTTTACCCCTGCAGAAAACCCTCCGATGATCTCCCAGACATCTGTTTTAACAATGGACACTTAAAAGCATTTAGAAAATTAGTTCACTTTTTGATTTCAGTAGTGTCAGACACCTAAACTGCTTTTAGGAAGCTGGGTTTAAGAAAACATGTCAGTATTTGGTTCCTCGTTAGTTTCAGTGGGAGATGATTCTCTGCAAAAACCCTTTAGCTTGAGGAGTGTTGTCCCAGACGGATGTAAAGGGACACAGTCCAGAAGCATCACCTTATTGCAGTTAGTTTTGAAGGGACGAGACAAATGTGTCATATTGATTTTGATCCAAGGTTGAGTGATAAAAACAAATAATAAAACCTGTTGATATGACAAATCAAAATCTAAGCCTGGCAACAGGATTTGTCCAGAGTGAGGTGTTCACTCTACCTGTATGTTTGACAGTTATTCTGCATAGTATGAACAACCAAGTATATATTAGCTTATATACATATATAAGCATATAAATGTATACATATATATGGGTTCCAAAGCACCAACATGTCTGCCAACAAAACCTACCAAATACTATTGCAGCATTATCTATTTCTTCTGCAGGCAGCCCAAAACACCTCCTCTGAATGATGTCTGTACCCACCACTCTCATTATCATCCTTGTTGATAGTAGCTGCAGTATTTTTCTCCATTAGGGTAGTTATGATATGGCTTTCTATCATTCACTGGGCCGTGGAGACACAGTCAAAAACATGGTCCCTGTGCTAAAGAGCATCGAAAGAGTATAAGTGTAATAAGAGCATAATAAGTATAATAAGTATAAGCGTATAAGTGCTTCCTATTTGAGGCCTGGAGCTGACTAATGATTGTAAATCCTAATGTCAAATCTAGAAGGTAATATTAATAAAAGCTTTGCTACTGACTGCATTGCCAGGTGGGGCAGCCAGGGAGATTCTGTAAAGTGGGCCAAAAAAAGAAAAAAACAAGAGAATCCAAGTCAGAATGCAAAGGAGGAAAAAGTAGGATGATATACTGCAAAGGATATTCTCTATTGCAGCAAGTATGTTAGAAATCAAAGATATATTCAGAGTTTACTCACTACAGGAATGCTTTATTCTGTCTTTGATCTCTGTGCAAACTTCTGCTTGACATCAGTGGGAGATCCTCTTGCTGTCTTTATTGGCCTGAGGACCATCACTAAAAAGGACTTTGCTAGTCACTTCCCGGTGTCAGTCACTATCCAAATAAGCATTACTCTATTTAGAAATTGTATGCTTTCTGTCCATCCACCTGTCCCCCCTTACTGATATATCAGTTTAATGACAGCAAATGTTGCCAGATCAGCCTTGAAGGCTTCAGCTCTTCTTTTTTAACCCAGAGAGACCATAGGCAGCAGTGGTGCAGTTGTCTCTGAACTTCTGCTAATATACCTTATTCCCCAGTGCCAGGGACCTGCAGGGAGCAGAAGGAACTGAATTTCTGCCTTCCTTGTATTTATGTGGCTAATGAAAGTGGCTCATGAACACAAACACCGATTTTTTGAGAAATGAGACTGAGAGTGCAGTTCATTTCGTCTGGGTAATTCATCAGTGAAGACAATCACTTTTGTGATCAAATCATCAGGCTACTTGCAGTCTTCCTCTGGGGGCATTTACTGGGAGGGAGGGGAAGCTGTGTAACAACATTAATTAATGCAAGAGCCTGTGCATAGTTCCCTGTCTGGGAAGGGGACCAAGTGTAACCAGAAGGCGCTGAGACAGATAAGCATGCACTGCAGAGTTAACCAGCATACATACACTGTATGTAGTACATACCATAGAGTTGGTGGGCTTTTGTTGAGGTCTTTTGGTCACAAAGTGGCCAAGTTAGATGGTTTCTATTCCCATACTAGTGTGCTGTGTCAACGATGCTAGTGGGAGGGCACTGGGGCACAGGCTAAAGCCCCTGAAACCCATTTCTCCTCCATACTAGGTAAATACTTGCTTGGATCCTTCTTTTCGTCCATGAACATTACCTTTGCCTTGCTTTGTCACTGTGGTCCTGATGTAAGTCTCCACCTCAGCTGCATACTGGGAAAGCCAACATCTACAGTGCTTGCAAAGAGCTTTGGGTTTATGCAATGGAGGCTCTTCCTAACAGCATAGGCAAAGCTGTGGCTCTGAATACAAAAAGCAGTTAATTCTATCATCTGCAAAGAATATAAAGAAGAAAAATTCCATGGACACATTCCTCAAGTCTTTTTCCTGCCATCTACTAAAAACCATGAGAAATTCTGCAAAGAAATGCATTTGTCAAAAACGTACATGAAAAATAAATCACTGTTTAGTATGCATGTGAGTGGAGTGGAAGAATACTGTCCTTTGCTGGAGATCTGAAGATGGTATTGTACCCAACGTGGCACTGCAGGCTTCTGTGAAGAGCCTCTGCCAACAGTATCTAAGAATAGTCCCTTTGGAAAAATGCTGGAAACACGTAGCTGTGATAACCTAACCAGCCACTGAGTGTCATCTTTGCTCCACAAACGCAGCTGAAAAAGTACGTGTATGTCAGAAAAGAGAAAGGATGCTTGACCCTTAAGGAGAGCTCAGATCTAACAACTGTTAGAAGCTAGACACAGTCCTCATTGTAAACTGGAGAGCTTTAATTAGCTCACCTAGTTTAATAACACAGCGCTCAGCCTATGTGATCTGCAGTTTCTCTCTGATGTAAAGTAGATATCTGAACTTAAAGATCACAGCTTGCTTCTAGAGAAGGGAAAGACTGTATTTCCTTCTGTTGTTGACTCCACTGACAACAGTCGTGTTAAACCAGGGATGGATTGGACACAGTGACTCATAGGGCTAAGCTAGTGAGCACCAAAGCAAGGCTTTTATATCTTCCTCTTCATACTTACTAACTGGTTCTCACAATGTAACAGTTGTTCTCTTTCCTTCCTCATTAATTAATTGCAGTATATAGTTCTGATTTGGCCTATGTCTCTTTTGTATTGCAACAGATAGTCTGACTCTCATATTTTCCACTGAACATTGGTGAAGGTTTTCTGTCCAGGGATCAGGTGCTACATCATTTGAATCAAGACTCTCTACTCAGTGACTAAAATTCTCATAATGGACTCAGCCTCCTTCTCAGGTCTTGCTGGATGGGCTTTTGAGGGGCTCCAAGTCTGTTCCCTGCCAGGTCAGAGAACGCTTCAAGGCCTCAGGGGCCTGCAACACGTTTCATGTTTTGCCAGGAGACAAGCTGTGCCAGTTCAAGTTACTCCCAGATAACTTGGGAGTCTGGGCAACCTCCAGCCTGTCTCTCTCAGATCCCCTCGTAACGGTTCTACATGGCCAAGGCCATGCACAAAGCCATTTCCATCTGCTCTAAGATGTTCAAAGTCATTTTCATCTACCATTAGTCTGCTGACTGCAAACACCTTTGCCTTTACTTAGCCACAGGACTCTCAGCACCTTCATTCTCACTTTTTAATCCCTGTCTTTTACTGTCTCAAGATGATCCTAGACAGCATCTCCTCTTTGTTGCTGTATCAAGAGGTACAGCTGAGCACCACTGCATTAATCAAAATGTACTTACTGGTTTCTTGCTACTATATATAAGCTGTTAGGAAGTTTGAATCCCTGCTGGGGCCGATCAGGAAATCATTAGACTGAAGTAGAAGAAAATTAAATTCTAGAGGATACTGTTCTTCTTAAACTGTACCATAAGGATTCAGAAAAATATGGAGATTCTTGCAAGAGGAGGGCCCTGGATGCCAGAGGAAATTTTCCAAGAACTTGTGATGGAAGGAGAAACAGAAACATGGCAGCGTCTGTGGGTATATTTGCTGTTTCAACTCGATATGTATATCTTCTCTGCTGACTTACAGAGTTACTGTGTTGAGACAGAAAATGAATAGTATCTGGTTTCCCCCAGCAATTTATCTTTGGCTGATTAAAACGGTAAACTCAGAACATCCTTTTGGTCTTCTGCAAGAGGACAAATCTTGCTCAGATCTGAACAATGGCACCTGAAGATACCTAAAGTACAGAGACTCATTTCACCAACTGTCAACAGACTAATTGCAAGAACATATCCCATTGTCAGATATATTGGTCCAATCTCATAGGTGGAGCTTTGACCTTAAACTTGAAAGCTGGCTTTAATTTCTAGGTCAGCTATTGATCCATTGTCTCTCTTGTCTTGCCCACCACCCCAGTAAAACTGATCAAAAGTCATGTTTAAGAATGAAGTAACGCTACTATGTATGCTAAGGATTTGAGCATGTCAGATCTCTAGTACAAGACCTTAGATCTTAGCTGGAATGGAGGCAGTGACCTTGAAGTTTGACTTAAGATAATTTGTTTTGTTGAAGCATCAAGCAAAACCTCCTGTCACCGCTTCTTTTATATATCTTCAGAACGTAGGTTATATAGTGACTGACTTTCAACCAAAGAATATGTGAATGCCTTTTTGCATCCACTCACTGGGCAGGTTTGGCTGCCTGTGTTTCACAAAATCACATAGTAGTTGTGGTTTGAAGGCACATCTGGAGCTCGTCAAGTCCAATTCCCTGCTTAAAACAGGTTGCCCAGGGCAATGTCCTGTCAGGTTTTGAATATCTCCAAGGATGGAGACTACACAACTTCTCTGGGAAATACATTCCATCTTCAACCACCCTCACAGTGCCAAGGTTTTTACTTCTTTTAGTGGAATTTCCTGTATTTAAATTTGTGCCTATTGCCTATTTTGCTGTCATTGAACACCACTGAGAAGACTCTGGCTCCAACATCTTTACTCCCTTAAATAGGTATTTATACACATGGATAAGACCCTCTTGATCTTTTTCTGCTGCTGGATGAATAGTCTGAGCTCTCTCAGCCTCTCTTTGTATGACAGGTGCTCCAGTCCCCTCATCAGTTTCACAGCTCCTCAATGGACTTGCTCTAATATGTCCATGTCTCTCTTGTACTGGGGACTCCAGCACTGGACACAGCATGCAGATGTGTCTCACCAGTGCTAAGTAGAGGGGAAGGATCACCTCGCTCAACCTGCTGGCAGTACTTTGTCTAATGCAGCCCAGGAGGCTGTTGGGCTTCTTTGCTGCAAGAACAAATTTCTGTGTCATGGTCAACGTGGTATCCACTGGGACCCCCAGGTCCTATTCTGCAAAGCTGTTTTCCAGCTAGTTGGCACCCAGCATACTCTGGTGCATGGGTTTGTTCCTTGGCACATGGAGGACTTTCCACTTCCATGTATTGAATTTCATGAGGTCTCTGTCAGCTCATTTATTCAACCTGTTCCCTCTGAATGGTAGCATGACCCTCTGGTGTATCAATCACTCCTTCCAATTGTGTGTCACTTGAAAACCTTCTGAGGCTACACAGTTCAATCATCTAGGTCAGTAATGTACATGTTAAACAACATTTACCCCAGGATCAAACCCAGGTGACACCACTAGTGACTAGCCTCTGTCCAGACTACTGCCGATAACAACACTTTGAGCCTGGCAGTGGATTGTTTGTAAACTGCTGTCTTGCCCCTCCAGAAGATACCAGAGTGAATCAAGTCCTCCATGTAAACCAAAGTCTGTAAACATGAGGCTTCTTCCAGTTGTCTGAAGAAGGCATTGTCTACTGCTTTTTTCAGCCCAGGCGGCCTGTAGCAGACATCTGTCACTGTATCACCCATAAGATCTCAGCTGGGTCATCATCCATCCCTAGGCAGAGCTCCATGACTTCCTGCTGGTCTGACATATGGGGCAACTTGCTTGCCTTTCTAGCCTGTCCTTCCTGAAGAACCTTTGTCCATCCACTGTGCCACTCCAGTCATCTCAGCTATCCCATCACAGCTCTGTGATCCCAATGAGACTGTGTTTGACAAGTTTTCTACGAAAAATAGAGTATTTTTATTGCATTAAAGAAAAATGGTCAGAGTTAGAAGCCTTCAAATATATATTTCCTTGGTTATACCAAAGCTTAATGAATAACCCTAATGAAAAAAATCACCTTAAAAGATGAGCTATATTGATGAAATAGAGCAACATGGGAAAGATGAAGAGACAGCAGCTCAGAAAACTAATATTCCCCAATAAAACATTAATAGAGTGGGAAAGATTGTGATTTAGTGAAATGTAGACCTCATTAAAGCCAGTGGGATCTCAAATGCCCTTTCAGGGCAGAATAAAGAATGTAGTAGGAAATAGAGGCAAAGGAAGGTTGTCGGCACCTGAGGAGACAGTCCTCATCTTAGGGCTTGGGGAAAAAAAAGTGTTTATCTGCTGTCATGTTCAGCAGCAGGTGTAGGGGTTTTGTCTTGCTAGGACAGCTACTTCTGCACCAGGAACTGGTTTGTAAAAACTATACCAAATGGAGCTATGTGGCTATTGCTATTTTTTCATATTCTTGGTCAGTGTAGCCAACTGGTGAAACTTCTGCCTAGTTAAAGTTGTTTCCTTGGCATGGTGCTCATCTGTAGGCCTTGCCACAATGATTTCTTTTGCCAATACCAAAGGCACTAGAAAGTAGCTCATATGCCATGATGTTTTGCAGTTGTCTCATGTTGTTTGCCTTTCTGCTTTATAGCAATGCGTCTGTTCTTGTACAAATTGTAATGCGCCTCCTTCTCTGTTCTCCCTCTCTCCATATTTTCACATTTTCACTATGAAGTGTGATGAACTTTTTCTTTTTTAAACAGTGGTAATTATTGGAGGTTTGTATTAATCACATTTATATCAGCTTGTACCCAAGAACCCAGGAAGAATGAGTCCTTTTCCTATGCAGGCAAAGTAGTTCCTTTTTGCTAAAAATCTTCAACAGAAGAGATCCCCCAGATATAGAGAGAATATGACATAATAGACAATGTGCTGACCACACATGGTATGTTAACCTTCCCTCTGCTTTCCATTTCTCTGCAAAAATTTTCTCCCAAGTCCAGGCATGCAGTTCAGAGATCAGCTGATAAGAGAACGTGAGAAGGTGAAGAAAAGGAGTGAAGAATACAGAAAAAGTGCTAAAAATGTAAGAGCAGCAAGTAAAGAGGGAAGCTGAGGTGAAGGGAAGGAGAAGGTTGAAGTGAGCCATAGTCTGAAGAAAGCAATGTCAGACCAGAGCTTTCCAAGGAGCTAGACATCTCCACTTTGGATGCTCAGGGAAGTGCTCCTATCAGGTGGGCGTCCCAGGCCTGTATGGTGAGGATTTAAGGTGCAGGTGTTATATTATCTGGGATGAGGAAGCATGTGACGTTCCCCTGAGTTGGAGCTGAAGAAATATCCTGTTAATAAACCTGCAGTTTTCTTGTCCATCTGCCTGGAGATGTGAATCGAGTGTACTACCACGACCTCTGTTTTTATTCAAGATCTCTGGATATTTGTCACTTCTGAATTTTGCATTCCTCCTAAACCTGGGCACAACACTCAGTGCTGTAGGAGGACAGACAGCCAACACCATCCAATGTGCAGGCCTTTTCCAGTTTGTAGATATAGTTTCCTCTCACATCAAGCAATTTTTGGAAGTATTCATCTGAGATTTTTTAAGGCAAGACCTAGAGTCATGTCGCTGATTTAAGGAATAAGGAGAAAAATCCTGTCCTCTTGGTGAGCTTTAAAATCGTACAGAGCTTGCAATGCCAATGTTAATAAAGGGTTGCAACAGTTCAGCTATTAATACATTTTCTCTGGCAGAGTTTAGCAGAATATGATGAATTCTGGGTACAGTATGTTATGCTAATTAGCATAAATATAGGAAAGACCTTTTCCCTTCTGAATATAAGAATATTCAGAATGAATACTGTAGTTAACATATGCACACAGGAACATAAGATTATATGTATCACTGGCAACATCATCTTATTAGCTATGAACATATGTTTTGTACAAGGAGAGGCTGATTGTTCAAGGAAGGGCAGAATACTGGCAGATGAGGTGAGGAGAAGCAGCAAGAGATGGAGCTCTTTGGATACAGTTCATAGTGCCTGCCTTGCATACTTCTTAGACTGAAAATCGCCTGTTTCTATGCAGTATATAGAACAGTGTCTTCAGGGTCTTTTTTGGGAAAAAAAAAATGACTGAACCCCCTCCTCCCCATCACATTTATATCAATTAATTAATTTGGACTGCTTTTTTTTCCCTCTTCTAATGAAAGTTATCCTGCAAAGAAAAAGGGGAGAAAACAAACCACCAAAATATATCTTTCCTTTCAGTATTTCAAGTATTCAGTTTTATGGAAATGAACTGCCTGGTCTGAAATGCTTCCCTATATCGTTCCCAAGAATGTAATAACAACATAGGAATAAATGATTGTGTTGGCTTTTTTCCTTTTCCTTTAACACTATCTTGAAATAAGAAATGGAGAAACTTCTAAAGCTTTTGTAATCAATTGACAGAATTGGATACTGTGTATGAAATATTTCTTTCAGAAAAATAACTGGAACCATGTCACAGCAGGAGCTACAGTAGGATAATGAAGCACAATCCTTCTAATTACAAGATCAAAACAAAACAAAATGCTAATGCTTCTCAAATCACATGTAGTGCACAAACATAGTAGATGTTGTTAAAGTGAGGTCTTTCTATCTTTCCCCTTTCTTTCAGTGTCTCTTTAAGCCAATGAGAAGTTCTCTGCTATTGTGGTTGTTCAGGTAAAGCAGAGTTTGGCTCATGTTTATTGATGGCAATGATATGAATTGATTTAACTACCTGAACCAAAAGCAGGGATTTAATGAGAAGTGGGAGTTTTGGATTTGAGGGCATGAGGGGGACAAGGTTGGGGCAAGGGACTTACAAAAGTCCAACAGTCTTCACCACACACTGCTAAAATTTGCTCCTGTTGACACTGCAGTGAGTTCACTTAGGTTTCAGTGAAACTTGTCAGGCATCTGATGGAAAAGTCCATTAGGAATGGTGGAATTATTAAGTGGTCTTTGGGTCATGCCTAATGAAGAGATCTTTCTAGTTACTTGAGATTGAATTGTAATTTCTCTGTGAATGCTTATGAGCAATTTTATATATGAGAGTAACAAAAGGAGGTAGAAACAAATGGACGGCAGAAGTTCGTTTTGTTTTTCATTCAGAAACTGCCAGAAAAGTCTGTTTTCCTCATCTGAAGACTAGAAAATGGCATCAGATCCCATATTTGAAGGACTGAGCAAATAAGGATATGAGCAACCTGATCTAGCAAAGTTCACAGAAGTCAAAGCAAAGTTCCCCAGTGACGACTTAGAGTTTTACATGTTGGGTTTTTTTAAGAGTGAATGTTTCTATTTGACCTGTATTGTGGTGCTGCATCATAAAAAATTAAGATGCTACACAATATCTTCTATTATTCAGTATTACTCTGAAGATGCATCAAACGGAGTATGTTTTCCAAACACAGGATGGTCCGTCTGCTGTTACTTATGTTGCAGTAAATTCTCTGAGGGATACATCATATGACTCAGAATCGGTTTGAAATAGCACAGTCCCACTTGATTCCTGGTAATCACATTGGCAATGCACTTTGCACCATGCTATGCACAGAACGTGTTGTCTTATTCAGATCCATCTTTTTAGCTTCTGTTTTCTTTCAAGTACACAAAACATAGGGGTAGGTCAACAAAAGTTCAGGTTTTGGTTAGACAACATTTGTGGTTATGGTTCTAGCCTATGTGTTTGTTTTTAGTAAAAGGAATATATGTATATGTGGCTATACTATAAGCCTGACTGCTCCAGATTTATCCTTTCTTTTCCAAGTTGAAGGAAGAAGGAAAGGGGAGGCAGAATTGAATCCAGACATTCAGACACAAAACGCTAGAACGTTGTTTTTTGTTTTTTTTTTTTTTGCATTAAATCTTAGATGGCTTTATTTACAAAATACCTCTATCACTTACTCTTGATCCAATCAGTACAAACTTTTACATTTGATAAAATATAAGTGTGATAAAGGCAGGACTAATTTCCAAATTGTTGTGTGGATTAAATATCTGCTTGTTAAAAGAAGTGCAAGACTAATAATTTGCAAAAGACTTTGGCTATTAAGACAGATACCTCAGAGAACAAGTATTTCTCCCTCTGTCCCAGCAACAATTTATTGAAGGTCTCTATTTAGAAACATAGATAGTGAATGTCTTGAAGAGGGCCACAGAAGTACAGCTGCTTCAATCATATTCTGTATAATTTTGATTATTGGGATCCAAGCATAAGACCTGCAGTGCATGGATGCATTTCTTGGAGCTTCAGGGTGGACTCCTGCTGTTCTAAACTTAAGTGGTCTATGGTGCCTAACAGTTCTTTGAATTTAATTGCTTAGAAGCACATGAGGATTTTTAGCATGTTATAGAGATGTCCTGAATATTATACTTATTTTTCCTTTACATGTGTTCTCTGTCAACCAGATAAAGTTAAGATTTCCTCTATCTCACTGGTGCACTGTAAACATTGGTTAAGTGAAGAGCTGGAAGTATTTAATTATTGTGATAATATGAGGCCATTATATCCCATTGATTGTAGGTAGCTGACTCTAGGGAATGCACTGTATAAGCATCTGAAGTGCTTTCCAGGTACTAATTATTGCCACATCATTCCCATTTGAAGGTGGGGAAGTTAAGGCATGGATCAGTAAGCACTGGGACTTTCAAACATGACAAATCCCAGTCTAGACACTGAAATCCATACTGAAAATTTCCAGCTAATTGCAGTGTTTTGCTTTTTCCAAGCTTGCTGGAAATCTGTTGGGGAAATACAAAGGTATTCAAAAGATCTGAATGAGGCCTTTTAGTTTGGTTATGTCATCCTTACCCTTAGCTTTTGATCAGTTGTGTTAGTACAGAACTTCTGGTGGTTAATACAGCTTGTGCCTAGGTGATTTAAGGGGAAATGTTGGAAACTGTGGGCCAAGCAGCTTGCCCCCTGCCATGCTGTGAGCTGCTGGGGTGAGATCTGGGAATTCCAGATTCATGCTCCCAGATCTCCTTTTCTTCCATCTTTCAGCCTCCAGTAGCAGCAAGTGACACTTCTGGTCCAGCACAGCTATGCCGCAGATGGAAATGCCAAAAGGTGGCTGAGGCGGTGAGGAGGAACGTGGGCTTCTCGCCAACGTGCGCAAATATGTAACGTCTCGCTAATGCATTTAAATTAATGCTCTTGTAGCTTCCTGGTTAGAACAAAAATATCTTGTGGTGTAGGCACTTTCCCTTTTAGTGAACAGTGATGCCTCCAAAGAATGAGGTCTTGACAGTCTGAAAGAATTAAGTCTCTTTTCGAGCAGAAAGGTCAGCTACAGGCGAAGGAGCTGCACTGAGAATGCCTTTAAACTGCTCTGTCACTTACCTCCATGATAGATTGCTGGGAGCTCTTTCTCCAAGGCTGGATATATTTAGACTTTCTTTGATAGGTCATTTTTTTAAGGGCAGATTGATCGGGCCAAGGTATGAGCAAATCAGCTGTAATTTGGCCTGAAAGTAGATAGTGATCTGGTAAAATGGATCCTCATCTGCAACTCTTCCCTTTAGTTCTTCTTCCTGTAGTAAATCTGCCTTTGTTCACTAACTGGCCTCTGTGCTGGACTCTGCTACATTCACTTACAAGTGCCAGCAGGACTCAAAGGAACAAGAAAAGGCTCGCGAAGACATTTTAATACATTTAAATATCTTAAATTGATGGGATTCAAACATAGACTGCAAGAGTCTGCTGAACTAGAGGATGTAGCATGCTCCTCTGCAAGCAATAGCAAAGTCTTGGGCTGGGCTCTCACCCTTGCACTCTCCAAAACCTCTGTCCTGCAAGGGACTGTAATTTCCAAGACCTCATATTGTGGCATTAAGAGAAAGTGGTTCATTCCAAAGCAACCTGAAAGCATATTCCCCCAAATAGACCAAATCTATTTTTTTTAACCTGCTTTTTCCCCCCATGAAATTGGAAAAGTGGATTAGCAGTGCTCTTCTGAGACTACAGAAAGGTGCCTGACTCCCTGCCCCAGGGAAATGTCCTAACTGGGATCACACATCTGGAATGGAAAATCCCCATGGCAGAAAAGAGAGGCCATCAGAGCCCCCAGGCTCTTAACTTGTCTTGCATGTTTCACAACCAAAAAAGATATCTTTTTACCTTAATAGAGCAATGACCAGCTTAGGTAGTCAAAAGCTATAGCTACAGCAGAGTCAGAAGTCATTTCTCTCTAGGCAGAATGTAGTTTGCTTGTGCACTAGCAAGGAAACCACAACACCCTGAATTCCAGCTGCTCGAGCAATGCCCCTCAGTCAGCATTAGTTCTTTGGTGGGTGGAGTTTGGGTATCTGAGACTGTTCAGATGGTACAACTACAGTGATGGATTACATTACAAACATAGGGAGAAAGAGATGCTGCATTGGAAAGGAACAAAAACTGGGTTCTGGCTGTTGTCAGGTTGCTGAATGCAGAACAGTGCCGTAAAAAAAGTCATGCAAATTCAACTCCATTGAAGAACCTCATGGAACTTCAACATACTGCAAGCAACCTCAAGGCTTGGAAAGAACAGTGGGAGCAATTTGTTTGTGTCTATTTAAAATGCCACGTTTTGGCTTTGGCCAAATTTCTAATTTCGTTACTACTGGCTTGAACCTCTAAAAGAGAACTTTGAAATGGTAAAACACACACTTCAAACAAATCTTAAAATGAAATTTTTTTACTCTGTTTAAGCTTCTGCAAAATAGATAAAAACCCTCTGCTCAATTTCATCTTTGTCATTGTTTTCCTGATAACATGTTTTGAATTTGACCAAAAAAACAGTTTCCCCTCAACTCAGCTTGAAGCCCCATCATGAACTCAACTTGAAGCCCCATCCATTCATGTCACAATGCTTTTGTTCTTATAGCTTGCTAGGAACATCTACCAAAGACTTCAGCATCAGGATTCGTAATGAACTTGGATATCACAAATGATCTTCTGCCTAACACAGAAGATCATGCCAAAATTAAGTTTGAGCGCTCTTCAGTTTGGCTTCAGCCTCCTACAAAACAATCTCCATTCACAGTCAAAGCATCTGCTGCTGTGAAAATGAGATGGGACAGCTAGATGAACAGACAAGCATGTAAGGAAGAAAGATTTTGTTTTTCATCAAAAAGCCAGAGAATATAACTGATGTTTAGCTTAGGAGCCCAGGAGGTTATGACATCCTCTTTAAAAGGTGAAACTTTACAACACTGAGTATGATTTCAGGCTGTCTGAAGATTCAGACAGACATGGGGATATGTGGCCTTGCTACTGAACCTCAGTTAAAAATGCATCAAATCATTCCAGTTTACAGGGTCCACAGATCAGCAAACAGACATTTGACTGACTGGGAGCAGCCTGTTCGGTCCCTGAAGCTCAGTGGTGCTGCTCTGGCCAGCCATGCGTGTCCTCAGTGTCCACCTCAAGGAGAAAGCTGTGCCCTTGTTTAAACCTGAGCTCTGAGCATGAGGAGCTCCTCAGACATCGAAACTCAGCCGTTTAACAACTTCTAACCAAACTTTTCTGTTTTGTTGTTTTTATTTCATTAAACTGAAAAGGAATCAGCTTTCAAACTATGTTTAGTCAACAAAAAGTGATTTGCCTTCTCTCCCAAAACTTGTTTCCAAGAAAGAATAATGATAATGAAAAGAACTTAACTTATCACATATTGATAAAAAAGTTGGAATTTCTCTTTTAATCAGTTCATATCATTCAAAAGAAAACTCTGAGAGACTTATTGCTGAAGAATTTCCATGGATTTATGTTCCTAGCAAAGTTTTCAGGTATCAGACCACTATTCTCATATCTGAGATGTGTCCACTCCTCAGCAAGCCCTGAACTAAATTACCGATGAAATAAATGACAGTAACTTCGGGCACTGAAAGGAACCATCTGGTGGAGATGAGACTAACAGATGTGCTTTCGCTGTTGGTACCTCAATCCACATACTTAAGAACTGCGCTGCTATATAGCTCCTTGTTCACCTGCTTATTAATAATGTGACATTTCTGTTCTGGCAGCACTGAGGGATCCCATTCATCATGCCAGGCCCCGCGTAGTGCCAGATGTTGTAGTCTCAAAGTGCTACATCCCTGATGCTCCAGTGAACTCTGTGCATTGGCCTTGGAAGAAAATGAAGCACAGGACCAAATCCTAAAGAACTGAGACAATTGCTACCTGAATGGGACACAGAGTAATATTGATCACAGCCACACAGACAATAAGTAATAGAAGGAAGAGAAAGCAAAATCTTTTAAGTGCTACATCTATGTATTAATTGCGAAATCAACTCTTCTCCTGAACAGATGAAAGCAAATCTTATTCCTTCCTGCTGTGTCTTCTAGGCACACTGTCTCTGATTACAGTTTCTTTGGATCTTCCATTATGAAATCAAACTAAACAATAATAAGATTTAAGGAGCACATCCATACTGTCACCGGACAGGTATCTCAAACTCACCCAGACTCACATTTGCAGTATTCCAGCAAGTGCGACTTGCTGGGTAGGCAGAGGGTTGCTCCAAAGCAGAGCCTTGCGATCTTGTTCTCGTGGCTACTTCCTAATCAGCTCTTCTTAAGAACAGCAAAGATAATGGTAGTAGAAACAAGATGCTCTGATAGTGCAGGGTCCCACATAATTCAAGGTGGGAGGTGTGGACATTTGTTATCCAGAGAAGTAGAATAAATATTCATTTTGACAGATTCCCAGTGCATCCCTTGCTCACTAAGCTATAAGAATTATGCCATACCTGGGAGCTGCAACAAGGGTATAACCACACCATAGTTTCTTGCCTGAAGTTGATTTTGGTACTGTGCAGGTTGGTCAACATTTATCTTTGTGCAATAAAGTAAAGTTTTCTACAATCAAGGATAATCCATTTCTCCTACAGAAAACTAACACACAGAAGTGCAAATTATGAAATAGAAAGACAACATTTGCGAACAACAGAAGCCATAGCTTTGGGAACATCATTCAATAGGAACGTGTGTATTAGGGCAGGTCTGTTGAGCTGCAAACCAAGTAGAAAAGAAAATGATGAGTTCCTGGCATTGTGCAGCTTACTGTTGCTTCCAGCATGAAGAAACCGTACGGGCTGGAGATCTGTGCCTGCCTGTGCAGAAGAATGTCTGCCCTGAGAGAAGCCATCTGAAAATTGGGGTATGTGTGTGGTGTCGACTTGAAGGCTTTTGCTGGTCCTTCAGAGCTGTGTTGTTCAGAAAGCCCTTATGGAGTTGCTTGTCAGAGACTGCTTCTGGTGAGAGAGGGAAGTTGGCAATGGATTTTGTGTCATCTGAGAGACAACTGGGCAAGGAAAGGGAGGCTGGAAATAGATTTTCACTTTTACGTTTGCGAAGACAGAAGCTGTCCTAACACGGTAATTTCTTCCTGTGCTTGGGGAAGGTGATAAGTGGCATCCTTTGAAGACTGGAGTGAAGTCTTGCTGCTACCAAAGACAGTGGACAAAAACTTTGCCCATAGGATCATTGCCAGCCCTCAGGCTCTTTCAAAGGATGTTCTCCTCTCAAGGGTTGGATGTGAAACAGGGATGGCATAGCTTTGAAAACCAGAGTTGGGTTCCACATGTGAAGGACCGATAGCGGTGAATTATAGTGCAATTCTGCGTTAAAATCCTTGAAATTAAAATATATGTCAGGTACTTCAATCAATCCTTTATGTAGCTGAGTGTTCAGAAGTCAGAAATGAGGTAATGTTTAATTGCGGAGTTTCCAGCCTTGGAGATATTCCAAAGCCATCTGGACATGTCCTGGGCAACTGGGTCCCTCAAATCCTGCTGGAGTAGGGGGGTTGTACCAGATGACCTCCAAAGGTCCTTTCCAACCTCAATCAGCCTGTGATTGATTCTGTGATCCTGTGATTTTGTGAATATATGAAGACTGCTTCCTGTCCATCATAGAGAGCTCTGACTGAAGTTATTAGGACTCTACTGGAACAGGACTATTGTGTGCTGTAAAGTAAACTGTATCATGATGGCTTGACAGCGAACATCACCATTTCAGTTTGTCTGGTACTTCATACAACCAGTTTTGGTCCTACCCAGAGCTGGTGGTGGAGTTGTACCAGTATTCAATCATCCCATATTTTACCAACAGTGATGGAGTCCATGTCATGGAGAAACATAATTTGGGCATCCAGGACACTCAAAGCAAAGGCCTCTTCTGTCCTGCTCCACTGGAAGGGACTTGACTGAAGAATTTGCAATGGACAATTTTATAGCAATTATAAACTGATACTCAAAGGCTTCTCCCATATGTAGCCACCATTCCCCTCTCTTTTCTACTTCAAATCATGCCATGTTGCCATTCCTATTCTCTGTAAAATTAGAAGCATTGGATAAATATTTCTAGAAATACCCAAAAGAGATGCTGGTTTGCTAAGCCAGGTTACTTCCTTCTTTAAAAGTAGACAGCATAGAGAAAACCAGTGTGTAAGTCCCCTGCAAGACACATCATTGCAAACATGACTTCTTCAGGTCAGAAGGCAAAGAGGGAATTTGGTGGGAGCCCTTTGTGAAAGCAGTCACAGGGTGCACCTCCTAGTAACTCTACAGTGACCTCGTTTGTTGAATCCATAGCATGATGAGATTTCTACTGCTGACATTTTAATTCATTATTCTGATGTTAAGGGAAAACACCCAATTGAGAGACGCACTTTAACAGAGAGGGACTATACTGTATCAAGCACAATCTGCAAGCTTAAAAATCATCTGAAAAAAAATAGAAAAATCATTTCAGTCATTAATGATTTCACTACATATTTCTCAGAGTTGCCAACTGTCCTGATGAAAGTTCAAATGTCAGGAATTTTGGTTGATCTTGTGATGTCCAAATACCTGGAAGTGAGACTCTCACCTTACTTTCATTCACTTACGGTCAGGAAGGGAACTCAGAAATTCTGAGCAGCTCAGAAAAAGTAGTAACACATAAGACTAGATGAGAGAAAGTGAAAGACCCATGAAGATTCATCTTTATTTGCTTGTTTTCCTTCCCTGAAGAACCATGTTATTTTTTCAGGCAGCCCTTTGACTTTCAATGTTACAGTGCTGCCCTGCCTTGTGTGCTAAAGGGGCATGCCTGAAAATGAATCATGATAAGGCAGATCCAACAACCTGAAAAGGTTAAGCATGCTTTGCTCAGTGGATTGAGGAATAAAAAAGTTTAGGATGAGTATTTTTTTCAAGAAAGTCAAGGACTAAGGTGGGCAGAGTTCAACAGAGCTAGAAGTGCGAGGTTTGGAGTTACTAATACAATGCATGAATCTTGCTGGCTGAAATCTCTTCTGCTGTCTCAAAGACAAGGACTGTGCAAAATGATGGGACAAGATAATGGATGCACATGTGCCTTCTGCACTCTGCCATGGATTCAGTAAGGTGAGCATGAGTGAATGACGGATGCTCTTTTGATTGGTTTGTAATGATCTTTTAATGGCTTTGAGATGGTGTGAAGTTACAGTGTATTGATTTTCTTTTGTCTATGCAGTAATTTGTAGCGATGGAGATTTATTTTCCTCTTGATGTTTTCCATGAAGCTAGTAGGCAGTGAGTCCAATGGCAGCTGGCAGTTGGTCTCCCATTTCTATGAATGGCACAGGCAGACACCTCTTGTGTTCAGAGGATCGTTGAGTGCCAGAGGACTCAATGCTTAGGGAGAGCAGAGTTGGCATGGGTGACTTCTGTGGACTCATTTCCACCACTGGCAGGCAGTGATATTGTCTGCTAGGTCAGTGCTGCTGCAGTTGCAATCCAGGGAACATTTGACCTGCCAGCTCTCAGACCAGGGGATCCGTCCTGGTAAGTCTTTCCCTCAAGTGAGTATTGTTTATACGAAGGTATTTTACAGTTGGGTGTTTTATTTTGAGTTTGTGGTTTTTTTTTTCCTTTTAATGAATTTTGTGCACCTTGGGACCAGCAGTGCCAGGCCTACAGTTATTCTGACCCCAAACCGGAGTTAATACAGGCTCTGGTTTCCAGCTGCACCTTGTCACTGCAGAGAAAAGGAAAACAGCTTGAGGCAGCAGCTACTTTTCAGCAGGCTCATCTGCAGTCCAGGGAAGGAAAAGCTGGCTGTCATAACTATCTTTTATTCTTCTGCACAGCTTTGAGATTTCATGGACATCTCCACCCCTCTTCCATCAGCAGATTTAAGGAGCAGACACTGATTTCAGTCTCCCCAACAAGACTCATGTGCCCTTCTGCCTGGCCTGGTTTCACGCAGTTCATGTAAAGATCTGGAAGCCAGAAGGTGACATTTTTATCACTTTGACCATCTGCAGATCACAGACCGTAACTTCAAGTTAAACTAGGCCATAGCTTTTAAAAATAAAGATCAAACCTGCAACTCTGACTTAAGACCAAGTCTGAGAGTGTTTCATGCTGGACTAAGCTGTTCCACTGATTGACCGTTAGGCTTCATTTTGTGTTAGTTCAGCACAACAGACACAGCTTAGATTCCCTCAATTCTAAGCCCTAAGAAACAAGTCCTAAAAAAGAATTTGACATGTAACTATAAGGAAGAAAGAGGACGTGGACGCACAAAGAGGAAAGAGGAAATGCTTGAGAATATCTGTGCTGCTGAACACTGAAGGCACAGTACACGAGACAGGTTGGGAGCCTGAACAACGTAACTGCAACAGCACAGTGCAGTTTCTGGGACAGTGATCCCCTAAATCAGCCCCCATGGGGCTTCAGGTCTCTTTTATGGCTAGACTGCTCCTACTGCCTGAATTAGCTGAGTACCAGTGCTGCGGTGTGTACTTACACTGCCTCATTTGGCATTCATCATTAGGTGCCTCCAGACTGTGCAGGCATGCTGGTAGATTTTGTGGGCATTCCAGTAGTGATTTTTAACAAAATGATTGAAAGGGATCATGAGGTAGGTTTGTGTGTGGATGGAGTCCTCCTCAAAGCCTTTGGAACTTCAGAGGAGAGAGTATAAGAGTGCTTGATGGAGCTTCTACCAAAGGTTCAGTGGAGATTGGTGTTAGAGACCAGCTAAAAATGGGATTAGATCTTGTCACCTTAAACAAGAAATGAGAAGCCTTGAAGCACTGCAAAAAATTTGCTTGATAAGATAGAGGAGCCAGCAGAAGGACAGAAAGAGAAGGGCAACAAAATTCGACACCACTTGTGTGCTTACTCTGAAATGGAGATCCTACTTACTTCTATCGTTACACAGCTTCACCCTCCATGCGCTGGGTCTTGTTATATATAAGACTGATAGGTCAAGAGGTCCTCAAGCATCAAATCTTTCATCCCAGGAAATGATGCCTGTGGTTCTGCTCTTCAGCACTTTTCTCAAAGCATGTCTCACTAAAGTAGGACATGACATTTTAGTGGCAGTTTCACACACACTATAGACAGTGTTGCTTTCTGTTCCCAATTCCTAGATAGCCCCCTGACTTTTTTCGAGTACCAAATCTCTGTTCCTCTGCCACGGAAGCACATGAGCAGCTGTTTGTCCATTTTGCTCCTGAAACCTTTTGCAGAGTAACTGTTTTTCCGTTTACAGTTTTCCATCTTGTAAACATGATCCAGATATTCCAGCTGAATGTTCATGTGACTTTACTAAAACACACTCCCTGTGTTTGTGTGTGCTTTACCAAGCACTCCTGTGCTTTGTCATTCATAAGAACCCAGCTCATCTACGAATAAGCCAAGATAAAGCCGTATTATCTTGACCAACAGATACAATCCCATCCTGTTTTCCTCTGATTTTAAACTATAACCACTCTGACTGAACTAGTTTTCTGTTTGACAAGGGCCAGCATAACCTCCTGGGAGATGCTTATCACTGGTCCCTCTGCATGCTCCCAGCACAGCCTGTTACAGCCTCCTGGCTGCAAACTCCAGCTCGGCAGAAGCACTTGCTTTTGATTACAGAGATCTCCGGTGTCAGCCAAGGAGGTGAATATCAAACCTGTACGCATTGGGTGCTGCCAGCAACACCTCATAAATAATAGTAATGGAGCGTAATTGCTCATGAAGCCAAATCATAGCCTGGAGTGCTCCATCTGGCCAAACTCCCTTTGACGTCGGTGGGAGCTTTGCCAGCAGGTGTGCAATAGAGTTGGGGTCCCCCAACGAGGTACCGTAGCACCACTATTAGGGTCTGATTCAGATCCTCTTGAAACTGCTGGGTCTCTTTGCACTGATTTAGAAGACTATAACTGACTCCCCTTGCATTACACTGCTTCCCAGCCAGTGCAGCTACATCTGTGCGATAGTTCTCCCAGATGGAGCATGGAGGAGGAGAATTCCTGACACTGTGTGATGGGATTTTAAATTTAGAGAGGAGATGGAAACTCTTTCCTGTTGAGTCTTAATAACTGGAAACAGATTGAATAGGGGTGATTTGAGACTTGAAAATGTCCCAAAAGCCTGCCTTTTGGAGGATGCAACTGAAAAAAACCAACATGTAATTGATGTTGAGAAGTGTTGTGTCCCTGGTGTAAGGGCTATAAAAGCCAAACAAGCTGGTGTGCCTGCCTGTCCATCACCTATTGCTATTCAACATTAGTACAACCCTTTGCAAGTGAAAATGATTTACTGTCCGCTCGCCACCCCCTGTGAAAATTATTTACCATCCTCATTTTGGTTTGAACATTTACTGTTGTGGTTCAAAACTGTGATGAATTGGTCAGCTATAAATTTTCTTTCCTTCCCTCTTCCCCTCCCACCTCTTCCTATGTAATGCTGGGATGAAGGTTAAGGCATAGGGTGTTATCTGAAGTAAGCACTCTGTTCTCAGTGCCCCATACATCCTCGCTAATGCTTATAGCTCCCTTGTGGTATTGGGAAGCATCATCACTATTGTACTGAGGTAGAACAGGAGCTGGAGAGAGATAAATGGCCTAGTTATCAAAACTTCCTAGCCTCCCACAGCCCTCCTTGGGAATACAGCTATAAATGACATTCAAATGATGCTGATAGATGTTAGCTAAGCGGGGAGCAGAACTCCTGTGTTCCCGGTGCCGCGCTCAGGCCAGCCACTTCTTGCTGATAGTGTCATGGAGATGTCAACTAACCTGACACTGGCTGCTGACGCTATAGCCGTGTGGGTGAGATACCGCGCTGTCTGCTCACATCTGCTTGTGGACAAATCCCTTGGGGTTACAAAGGTTGAAAATTAGATGGTGACTGAGATTTATTAATGCTGGAGCTTGCAGAGCTGAAGGCAGAGGTATTTTTTTCTTCTTCGGCACAGAATCTACTCAATTTGGACTCTCAGAGGGTGAAATATCAGAGAGGAAACAGCCCTTCTTCCACCCAGCAATGCAATGACAGAAGTGTCATTTTTGAGTGACCTGGGATGTCTCCAATAGTGACCTATAGTCTGGTCTGAAGTAGAATGACCTCTGCGGCCCTGTGGTGGGTCCAAAAATGACCTTCAGGAGCTCCCTTTCCATCTGTTGTCCTTCCTGGCCTGTGAAACAGAAGAAGGACTGCTCAGATCATAAATCCCTTGGGGAAAGGAGCAGGAGCAGCTAGAGTAGGTGGCAAATCTGCCTCTCTTATGAGTCTGGAAGGGTTCTTGGGTGTCTTGGCATCTCTTGAGGAGATACCAGGAGAACTCCCCCATCTGGAGGAGGAGGAGAAGGAGGAGGAGGAGGAGGAAGAGGAGGAGGAGGACGTC
>NW_009603256.1:0-6533 GCF_000690535.1 Cariama cristata
GGCTGACTGGCCTGTAGTTTCCTGGGTCAGTTTGTTGGTGGTCCACTAGTTCTTCTGTTACAAGATAATGTGCTCCTAGTTTTGTCTCAGTGCTAGTCTTAATTCTGCACATTTTCCCCCTCCCCTGCAATATAAACAAGCACTCTTCTTTAGTTCCTCTTCATAAGAGAATTATTTTGTACCTAGTCTTTCTGTATCTGTATCTTTATTAATTCTGCTGTATACTTTTTAGAGATGTGACCAGCACTGACTGCAGTATGATAAAGGCAAGAGAGAACTACTGACTGATACTGTGTTCTGTAGTATCTTCTGTCAGGCTCTTCATAACTCCTTCAGATTTTATTTTCTGAGTGGATACTTTTGTCAAGTACTGAAGCCATCCTCATCTGTTAACAATATAAATTGCACGTGAAGTTGTGATTAGTGGAGTCCTGTCTTTTGTTCAATGGACTGGTGTCTAAGCATGCCATTGCAGATAAGGAGTCAGCATGTCTTCTGAGGAGGCAAATGGTGCCCCACGGGTCTGTTATCTTGCTATTCTGTTATCTGTTGTTTCCCAGTTTTATTAGGATTAGAATTCTTTGACGGGTTGTGTGAATAACAGAGGGCCTGTCAACTTATTTTACTTAAGTGTTTTTAAAATGCTCTTGGCAAGGTTTCTAATGGATGTAAAAGCTAATAAGGGAAGTATATAGTCAATAAGGAAAATTCCTCATAAGCAGTAAGGAAAAGTAGGAAATCAGAGAATCACAGAATGGTTGAGGTTGGAAGGGACCTGTCGAGGTCATCTTGTCCGACTCCCCTGCTCAAGCAGAGGTGGTTGCCCAGGACCATGACCAGACTGCCTTTGAATATCTCCAAGGTGGGAGACTCTACAACCTGCCTGGGCAACCTATTCTAGTGCTCCATTACCCTCCCTGTAAAATAGTGTTTGCTGATGTGCCAAGGGAACCTCCTGTATTTTAGTTTGTGCCCATTGCCTCTGATCCTGTTGCTGGGCACCACTGAAAAGAGTCTGGCTCCATCCTCTTTGCACTTTCCCTTCAGGTATTTATATACATTAGTAAGATTTCCTCTGAGCTTTCTCTTCTCCAGACTAAACAGTCTCAGCTCTCTTGGCCTTTCCTCATAGGACAGATGCTCCAGTGCCTTCGTCATCTCTGTGGCCCTTCGTTAGACTCTCCAGTATGTCCATGTCTCTCTTGTACTGGACAAGCGCAGTACTGGACACAGTACTCCGACTGTGACCTCACCAGTGCTGAGTAGAGGGGAGGGATCACCTCCCTCGACCTGCAGGCAATACTTTGCCTCATGTAGTACTCTCTACCATCCCTGGAAGTGTTCAAGGCCAGGTTGGGTGGGGCTTTGAGCAACCTGGTCTGGTGGAAGGTGTCCCTGCCCGTGGCAGGGGGGTTGGAACAAGATGATCTTTAAGGTCCCTTCCAACCCAAACCATTCTAG
The DNA here is from genome assembly GCF_000690535.1 of Cariama cristata. Taxonomy (NCBI): domain Eukaryota; kingdom Metazoa; phylum Chordata; class Aves; order Cariamiformes; family Cariamidae; genus Cariama; species Cariama cristata. Next base: position 1,462 of record NW_009603256.1, read on the forward strand.
GATTCTTTGCAGCCCGGGATACCATGTGCTGCCTTTGCAGCAAGGGCACGCTGCTGGCTCATGTTCAATTTGGTGCCCACCAGGACCTTCGTGTCCTTTTCTGACAAGCTGCTCTCCAGCTGGGTGACCCCCGGCATATATTGGTGTCTGGGGTTGTTCCTCCCTGGGTGCAGAGCTTTGCACTTCCCTTTGTTGAACTTCATGAGGAAATGTAAGGGTATGTCGAAGGTGAGAGTACACCTCTTCTTCATTACATTTATGCAGTCAAGGACACTTTCAGTACAAAGGGAATAATAAGTAAATGGGGGAAGTGCTGAAGAAAAACACACAGAGAAACCAACCTGCTAGTCAAGGGATAATGGAGAGAAAGACCAAAAGCATACTTTCACTAACTGACGACCCATTAAAAAACTCCAGGCATAGCTTTGGAGAGGACTGACCTGAAGTAGTGGAATCCCTGGGCCCTGGGGCTGCTGGAGGTGGTGCAGGACGAATAAACTTTCAGTTTCTGTAATGGAAGGAGTGCCTTTTTGGTTCCCCATTGGCGTTCCATGTATGATGAATGATTTGTAAAGAAGTAAATAATGAAGCAACAAAATTAGCCGATAATGTGACTTTATTCAGTGCAGTAGAACCTAAACCTGTCTCTTAAGATTGGGGAAGAGTGTTTCAAAACTGGATGATAATATGGCAGAATAAATGTAAGGTTGATGAATTCATATGTAAAGTATGTAGAGAAAAGAAGCCTACCAATGTAGCCACATTGTTGTCAAAATTCTCTCTTTTGGCTCAGGAAGGAAATCTTAGCATCTTTTAGATAGTTCTCTGCAAACATGAGCTTAACAGTAGTGATAAAAATGGAAAATTTGATGTTAGATATTACAGGAAAATAATTAACAAAACTGAGGTTATTGTTACAATATTGTATGAATCCATGGTTCACCTATGTCCTGAAGACTGAATGCAATTCTGTGTCCCTTAAAATGCAGTGACTGGTAGAACTAGAAGAATTCTAGAAAAAGTGCTAAGGATAGTGAGAGGCAGAGATTTCCATCAGAGAAGGTATGTCAGAATTCTTTAGAAAAATTATAGATGAAGATAACTGTGCTAGAGATCATCAGTCATCATGGAGCAAAGGCAGGTTACTATTTATAGAACATATGGACATGCGATGAAATGATCAGGCAATGGGCTTAAACACAAAGATCTTCTTTCTTTTATTTTTTCCCTAGCTCATGCTGCATTATTTTGTAGCATTTATTGCTGAAAGATGTTTCAACTGTCTACAGTATAGATGGGTTCAAACACAGGTATTAGAGAAGTCCATTGCTGGCTATTAAACATGATAGTCCAGGCTCAGGATGTTAGTAAAACCATGGCTGTTAGAAACAGGATGGTCATACAAGGGGAATATGTATGTCTTGGGTTTTGCAATAATAGTGTTGTGGCTACAATGCTTTACCCATGTAGTAAAAAAAGTTTTAATGTACAGGAGTATGTTTATTAGAATACCTGTTATAGTTGTAAAAAAAACAACAAGATTTTCTTTTTTAAATTTTACATCTTGCGGTCTTTCTTTGAGCATCTGGTACTAACTGTTGGCTAAGTGGAACTTTGTTCTGAGATCTGATGGTGTCAGAAATGTGAACATTTCCACAGCCTTTGTTAAAAGTCTGAGGATAGTAAATGATAAATGCTTCTTTTATTACAGATGTCAGTTATTGTTAAGCAACTTTAAAGGAAAAAAAAAAAGAGGTTAAATAGTTTAGCTGTAACTCCCTTCCCCATCTTTGACTCTGTTGTTTCTTTCATGTGTTATCCCTCTGAACTATATAGGCTTCCCATACCTATACAAGTCTTTGGTACCTATTTAAAATTGAGTATAAAAATGTTTTGTTTCTATTTATAGAGTGTACTTTGGATGGGAAGAAAAGTGAAGAAGGGAGAACTTTTTTTTTTTGAAAATCGGTTTTCACCAAAAGGAAGTAAAACTTACAAGCCCAATTATGTTTTTCTTAGTCAGTCATGCAGTGGGTGTTCTGCATGGTGTGGATAGATGGGGTCCCTGGAAGCAGGCGGTAAGTTTAGGGTTTCTTTGAGTCTCATGGAAGGACAAAGGTGCCTTGGAGAGAAGCAGAACACAAATGTCTCAGATTATACCATCCAGTAGGCCTGGGTGATACGGGATGGAAGCGTTCCCATTCTGGATTTACAGAACTGAGAGAAAAGCTTAATAGGAGAGTTATGCTGCTGTGTGGTGAGTGTTGTGCATAGCAGAGTCCCTTCACTTTTAATTTGAAAAACAAACCTAACAAGTATCAACTTAAAAGAGAAAATTGAAATGAAACCCTCTGAAATCTGTTGCCCAATTCAGATGAAAAGAGTGGGAAATTCTCAAGTATTTTAGCAAGGATCTGTCTGCGCTTAATGCCACTCTGACGACTTACTTGCTGTTTAGATTGCACTGTCACATATGACTCTTCCTGTCTTTTCTTTCCTCTGCTTTCCCTCTTTGAACTGCTCGATGGAGGCCTATTCCACACATCACATTTGGACTCTCTGTTTTTACTGCACAGAATGTTGTTGCTGTGCACCACTGCTTCCTGCCATAGCTGAGAGCTGCATACGTCTTTGCATCAGTATAGTAAAGGCATCTGCGTGCATGTTGAAGCACTTGGCTTAAGGAAGAGTCAAAAGGCGGAGGAGTGGCGGTGGGCTAGGAAGCAGTGCGTTGAAAATGGTAGGAAAATGAGGAAAGGAATAAATGGTAGAGGAAGGGAGCTCTGGTGAATGACCAGAGTTCTGGAGGTGGGCTTGGAGGTTGTTTTGAGATAAAATGCAGATTAGGAAATGAAAAACAGCCAGCTGCAGAGTATTCAAAAAGTGTTAGGGAAGATTGCTGTAAATATGGAGAGCTTTCTTTATCCAGGACAACTTAGCCTCTTTTGCCTGCCTGCCACCGACTCATGCTTCTGTTGGTAAAAAAAGTAAGAAAAGGAAATGGTGGGAAGTGGTTTGAGTTTGTTTGAGGAGAACTTTTTGGCTTCAGGAATGGAGCTGTATGTGATGGCTGAGTGGGAGGAACCTGACTGGACCCGAGAACTTGGCTTTTGGAGATCCTCACATTTTTTTATGTCATGGTACCAGAACTTGTAATTGTGGAGAGAAATACTGTTATGCAAATTAGAACACACATTAATATTTTACATTGTCTTTGCAAAAGACATTTAATCCCTCAATAAAAGTATTACAAGTTAAGGTGGGCAGTAATCGTACAGTTATGTTTATACTACGAAGTACTTGCTTATTTTCTCTGTAAGTGCTTCAGGTCACTTCTTATGTACAGACTTTCAGTCTAGTTCCTTCAAGCGCCTGTAGGTTATTGCTGAATTTTCCCAACTTTCCGGGTATGAATAGAATGGATGGTGATTCTCCAGGAAAATTGTCAGCAGCTACTTGGTTGTGCTGACATCTCTAGGCCTTGAGCAGCACACTTGCAAAGGGACCATGCCTGGACTGTACTTCCATCTCTCAGTTTTTGCTCCTCGTCAGCCAAACATCCTCAGTGGCTCGTTGTTTGAATGCTAAGCCTGTGTGGACAACACGTGTGGACATGTTGCTGCCCCACAGCTTCTCTATTGCATTCTGCCATTCAGCAGGGGAATAGCTCCTCGGAAGCTCTTGCATGGTATATGGCAGAGGCCATGTAAGAGCCTGACCATGTATCCTCTCACCCCATCACATAGCATTGGTACCATCTAGTACAATTGGTCTCTTAACTCTCTGTCCTGCATCTGTTTTTCCTTCTCCTTAGTCACTGACAGTGCTGTCATAGATCTTTTTTTTTTTTTGTCTCAACGGATCTGTGCTCCATCTTAACTTCTTTCTTGTCCCAATAACTTCCTTGCACCTTCTTTGTGGGCCTCCTACGTCACTTCCTAGTAAATGCTTTCTATACGTCTTTAAATCCTTGATCCCTTTTCCTTATCTGGTCTTACTGTGCTTTTCTCCCCATCTTCATGTTTTGTACTGACTCTATTTTTTCTAAAGTTTCTGTTGCTATTTCACTTCCTCCTATTTTACCCCTTAGACCTGCGTTCTGGCTTTGTTATTCATGGCAGTTTCAGGGTACCAGCATGACCTTGCTGCTGCAGTGGCATGCATCAGCTGCTTGTACCAGCTTGTCCCTGGCTCATGCACCCACTTTAGCTCTTGCTTTGCGTGGACACTTTACGTGCATTGTTTCTTCCATGTTCCTGAAGACCTTTTTGGGTTTCTTGCTTCCCAAGAGTGTACATCCCATGCAACAAGTGATCTGCCTACTCTTTCAGGCTCTCTCAATGCACATTTATTTATATATAGATTTTTGTTCCCAGTTCACCAAATGTCTTGGTTAAGAGTATAAATAACTTGTCCTGTCTCCTTGTGACTTATGCAAGCTTAATTAGTATTCATTTCCATTTCATACTTTCTCCTGATCACTGGCAAATATATTACATGATGTTAAGCAGACAACAGGTCCTAGCTGATGATGATTCTTCATGTAGCTGTTATTATTTAGGATTTCCTCTCTTTTGACATATATGAAGTATGTGCTGTATTGATTTTTGTGAAGGGTTGAGTATTTTATTCAGGATGTTACAGGGTACAGCAGGCATCTCAATAGTGTATATCCGGCTCAGAATCTACGGTTTCTCTTTAATGTGAACAGCATTGAAACTGTTGAAATCCTGAGACTGTCCCCTGGGCTTCCTTTTATCCAAACCCCACTCTTCCTGAAGGGCCAGCACTGAGCCAGCAAGTTGTGGAAATCTTGCTTTTATTCTTTTTCTGATTATACTGCATTAATCCGAAGTAGTTTGCTTCAAATGCCTACAAGGACAGCTATTTACAAGTGAATTTTATTGTGAATTTTCTTCACCTTTCCTGCTTCACATTTGTAAAAATGTTTCCAAATGTTCTGCTTGTTTCTTATCTTCGAAAACATTTAAGTCATGGTTTGACATAAATGAAATGTATCATTAAAGCTGATTTAAGAAGTTCCCACTCTGCCCTGGCTGCTAATTCCTGCT
>NW_009603256.1:6564-9845 GCF_000690535.1 Cariama cristata
GTAGTTTGTTTCTCCCCTGCAATGTTTTGCTGTAGCAACTTGTGGAACCTGTAAAGAGGTTAGCACTGGTTCTTAACCTGAACAGTATTCCTCTGTCTCTTCTAACTTGTGAAGAAATTCTTGAAACGTGAGGAAAGCAAGGACTGTGGCCCAGCTAAAGGCAATGAGAGAGTGTTCTTCAGCTGATGCTGCTCTGGGCATAATCGTTGTTCCTGGAGTTTGCTCAGCAGTTTTTTACCACAGCAACTGATTGAAGAGTAGCAGTTTACAAACACCAGTCACTTTGCAACTGTACATCTCACTACTTGTTAGATAGTTACGTTTTTCAAAATGCTTTTGCTATACTATTCTGTGATTTCTTGGTTTAAATTCTGGCACCCTGCATTACAAATGCATGAAGAAGGTATGGTTTATTTGATTAACCGTAGATGACTCCAGGTGAACCACTTGTTACAGGTTCCTTTTACAGTGAGGAGAGGGTTTGACTCACCATGCTGTAATATAAAGAGCTAAATAGATCATACTGTAATCTCCTGCAACATCCCTAAAAGTGCCTGTTTCTCTCCATTGACTGTCCAGGGTAGTCAGCTCATAAATATTGCACACGCTTGCACGAGGTTGAGATGAAGTCTACCAAATGTCTGTTGTTACCAACTGTCTGGGTTAGAGCCTCAGGTCTAACCTCAGTTAAACATACTTACGTGGTCAATGGTTTATGGAAGGCTGTATGAACAAATTGGCAATTTTTTATAAACAGCCTTACAAAAATATTGTTATGAAAATATATCAGCTTACTTTGACAAGATATGTTTTCCATAAAACCATTTTTATTAGTGTTAACTATAAAACATTCTTTAGTAGTACTCATATTTCCTGAGTACTATGGCAGCAATACTGTTAGACTGTCAGACTTAATGGTCTATAATCAGTCATATCATCCAGTTCACTATTCTTAATCATCTGATACAGCATTAACTTTGTTCCATTCTTCATTAGTGTTTCAAGATTTCTTAAGTCAATGATAATGGTCTAAGGAATGCACAAGTTATTTCTCGTAAAGCTGTTGAATGGCAGTATCCAGCTAATATTTTTAAATAGTGTAACTTTAGCACCTTTGTGTAGGAAGGGTTGTAATAATAAGCATTTTGTTATTTTGTCACCAATATAAACTGTGAGCATCTTCTGTGACTTCTTTCTAAATGCTTAACAGAATGCTTATGGTCAACAATTCTGTAATTCTCTTGATAGTGCATCAAGCATTAATTATTTCTAGGAGGACACTTTTGTTACTGAAATACTACTGTAACATATTTTTGTATTGTTTTTGACATTATGTCATCATGGATTTTGAGTCAATTACATTAAGTTCTCTAATGTTACAGCAGAGACTGCAGCATAAAAGTTGTCAGTATCACTTGTACTATTTATTTTATTGCCTCTTTTATTCTATTGTTACTCTCTTGTCTAAAGGAGAATATTTTAAATTATGTTGTTATTGTTTGGGATTATGTTTTTTTGAGTTTCCAGTAAAGTGCTCTTAAATGAAGAGCTCCCCCATATTGCTTCCATTTTCTTAAACATAAGTAACTTAAATTCAGAGTTTTTAATACTTACTATTCTCTATTTTCTGTCTGGAGCAATTTGCTTTTTAAGAAAGTGCTGTACATGTGTATTTTCCTGATGATTGTTCATATTTTTGAGATATATGTGTGCATGAAAGGCATGTTACTTTGTGTCAATGACAGAGTGTATGCACAAATACTGCAACCTATATTCATATTCATTCCATGGATAAGAAGACTGCTTGTTCCCTTTTGGCTAGGCCCTATTTCTACAAAAACAAAGCAATGCTTCTTAGCAGATAGCCCGTGGGTCAGGCTCATTCTTGTTCCTGCCACCATGCAATGCATGGGTTTGTCCTGCTGTTGGGTGCATTCTTTTCTTTAAGGCTTTTCCCTGCCATCGTCTCCTGACATCTGCTGCCCCAGAAAAACTTCTTCACTTTGAACTTCATGGGAAAGGCATATAAATCGTTAGACACCTATGCACAGTGTAGCTCACATCACACAGACGTAGTGTGAGAGCAGACACGTACAGGGCTGTGGACTCATTTTGATAATCACAGTTCCGTTGGCCAGGAGCAGACGTCTATCCCTTCCCCTTTACTCTTCCTCTTTGCAGTGAGGGTAAATAATATTATCTTCACTTTGAGAGCAGAAACATTGGGTGTCCAGGAATTGAGTGATAGTTAATGATTTTATGTTCCATGATTTTTGACTGCAGAAACATTTATTCAGAGGCAGTGCATGTCTGGCATTAACTTTTTTCTTCCTAGTAAATGATTCGGGTTTTGTTTTTTGTTTTTTTTTTTTTCCTTTCAGATACAAATGAGATGAAGTAGCGGTAGTTAAGCCAAACATTTAATTACAGTGTTACGTATACGTACCACCTAGTGACAGCACCCTTCACAGATTCGCACTTTGTTGTAGCTTTCGCTTATTTTACTACCCACTTCTGTATTATTTATCTCTCTGTATAAAACCAGTGGCAGTGGTAAGATTTCTTAGATATCATAGACTCGGGTAGTTCTTCTGAGGCTCAAAGCTCTCTCTGAGGAAAACTGCTCTTTATGTACAGTCACCAAAGACCTCAAGAGGCCACATAATGCAGAGGTGGCCAGTATGTATTTCTTGAGCAGTTCAAGCTCTTGTGACAGGCTACATCACTTGGTCAGCAGCGGAGCTGTGCTGTCACTGAGGTTACAGAGCAATCTGAACCCTTGGATGCAGCAGGACATACATGGAAGGACATATCAGATGACAGAATTAGTGTGGTGATGAATAATGAGGAAGGTTATATATATACCAACCAATTTGGACTGTTTATATAGTTGATTTATATGTTAGGTTCCTTTTAACACACCCAATTTTTTTGTGGAGTAATATACAAGGATCATATATTGAGAAACATAGATGAATTTGTGTAGAAAGAGTAGTTGTAAATGGGCTTTGGGATTGTGGTGATAAAGGTATTAAAGGAATAAAAACAGGGTCTTAGAATGATGCCATTCTAGGGACATTACTGCGTATTACTGTTACAACAAGTTGCCCATGAGCCAGCAATGTGCCCTCTTGCCAAGAAGGCCAATGGTACCTTGGGGTGCATGAGGAAGAGTGTGGCCAGCAGGTCGAGGGAGATTCTCCTCCCCCTCTACTCTGCCCTGGTGAGGCCATATCTGGAGTGCTATGTCCAGTTCTGGGACCCCCAGGTCAAGAGCGACA
>NW_009603256.1:10134-14599 GCF_000690535.1 Cariama cristata
GTAAGAACAACTGTCCTTTGAGGGTGGCCGAGCACTGGCACAGGCTGCCCAGAGAGGTTGTGGAGTCTCCTTCTCAGGAGATATTCAAAACCTGCCTGGACACATTCCTGTGCAACTTGCTGTAGGTGACCCTGCTTTGGCAGGGGGGTTGGACGAGATGATCTCCGGAGGTCCCTTCCAGGCCTGACCAGTCTGTGATTATGTAATACAGGTTCCACTTTGGGCATCTGTACTTCAATAAGGCTGACAGAAACACACTGAAAAAGTGTTCGGAAGAGACGTATAAAGAGATTAAAGATGTAGTTAATACTGTTTTATAGTCAGCAACCACAAGGCTTTACTGTGTTTTTTTCACTCGGGAGAGGTTGACAGAGGGATTTTGTTCTGATCTTAAAGAATCTAAATGGGGAAGATAGTTCACAAGGCCATTTTATATGAAGACATGGATTGCTAGTCTGATATGTGTAACACAAATGAGCATTGCCTCTTGCCCTATGTGAATTTAGGAATTATTGTTGCTTCTGCCATTAGTTAAAGTACGTGGCCACATACAGCCCAGGAAGTCTTGGTAAGGTGGAAAAGGCATGTCTGGGAGCTATACGTAGTGAAATTCAAACATCGAGTAGGGCATAGTTTTACAAGGAGGACAATTAAACAGTGGAAGAACAGGTGTCAGGACACAATAGATCCTAGATAGTTGTGATTCTTTAGATCAGGATTGCATGACTTTCCAGCATCTTTATAGCTTTTAAGTTAGAGTAAATTCTGTGAAGAATCTGTTGAGTGAGGGATTGTTGGTTGATGCTGTGGGAGCAGCTGTCCTGGATCATGTCATGGGTATAACACAATATTTTGATAGTGGCTGAGAGTAACTTTAAGGAGGAATATGAAAACAGGGGAGGAATGTGATGGTACTTGGCCCTGATGAATAGTCTTCTAGAGTGAGCCAGAGGTATAGCATAGAAATGGTGCCACTGTATATAAGATAAAGTCCAATTGTTGTAATAGGCCATCAAGCCTTAGAGTCTATGTAAGCATTTCCTTCAGATAATTAGTATCTCTAGGAGTTTCTGAAGTGCAAAAATTCAAATGTATGCTTGGAATAATTTATTGGACTTCATGTTTCCCAGGCTGTGTGTGTTTGTGTGCAGGCACTTAAAGTTTGTCCCTTTTGATCTGTTTTATCCTTCCCAAGGGCACTCTCACTCCTATTGCTCTGCACCGTGTACTTCACCCCTGGTCTCCATTCCCTCAGTTACTTGCAAGCTGTTATCACTTCCCCTAACATACTGCATTGTTATCTTTCCTCACCAGGTTAGCAAGCCTGTGGCCAAAGATGCTCCTGTACCATGTTGTCAAATGAATCCTGTCTCATGCTAGCAGTTCTTGTTCCTCAAAGAGGAAACCATGGTCAGACAAGCCAAGGCTCTGTCTGTGGTGTAGTCACACAGCTAGTTGTTACCTTGTAGGATAAATCTGCTCCTACCCAAGCCTTCCCCTGTGCCTGTAAGGTCAGGAAGATTACCTGGGGTGCCATGTCCTTCACCTCTGCCCCCCAGAGCTCTGTCATCCCTCTTGATTTGCTCCAGGACTCCCTAGGCAGTGTTGTTACTTGCCATGTGGATGAGCAGCAAGGAGTGATGGTTCAAGGCCTGGACAAGCCTCAGTAGTCTCCCTGCAACAACCTGGATCAGGGTCCGTATTTAACAACAAACCTCCCATGACAACATGTCTGGCTGGCAGACGATGGCCTCCATCCCCTGCAGAAGAGAGTCACTTGCTGCTTTCTGTGGGTGTTAATGCATGGTTTAGCCCAGCTGGCTCTAAAGCCTTCCTTAGGCTTCCTGCTCTTACACCAGTACCAGACAGCAGCAGTGAACACATTGTGGGAGGTGTAGAGGAGCTCCTCTGCTGAGTATCAGAGCTCTGGGAGGAGGTGAGAGGGTTGAGGACTGTGAGGGGGTCTGAGAGAGAGAGACTACTGGAATTGCACCCCACCTTCCCTGGGACAGGCCCAACAAGTCTGATGAGGAGCGGCTAAGGGAACTGGGGTTGTTTAGCCTGGAGAAGAGGAGGCTGAAGGGAGACCTGATCGCTCTCTACAATGACCTGAAAGGAGGGTGTAGCCAGGTGGGGGTTGGTCTCTTCTCCCAAGTAACCAGTGATAGGACAAGAGGAAATGGCCTCAAGTTGTGTCATGGGAGGTCTAGATTGGATATTAGGAAGAATTCCTTCACGAAAAGGGTTGTCAGGCATTGGAAGAGGCTGCCCAGGGAAGTAGTGGAATCACCATCCCTGGAGGTATTTGAAAGATGTGCAGATGTGGTGCTTAAGAACGTGGTTTACTGGTGGGCTTGGCTGTGCTAGGTTTACAGTTGGTCTCAATGATCCTAAAGCTCCTTTCCAACCTAAATGACTCTATGATTCTAACAGGCAGACAGAACCCATGATACAGAGGATTTCTTATCCTCTCTCTACCTGGCTGAACTTAAGGGATCACCTGACGGTCACTTAAGGGATAAGGGGCAATGGCGACAAGTTTCTGCCCACTGCAGCAGGCCCGTCTCCTCCGTGACTGCCGCACCTTCCCAGGTGCCTTTCCATAATAGGTACGGGGCTCTGCAAGTGGAACGGAACAATGATGTGGATGATGGTTCATCTAGGTTGGAGGTCTCACCAGGGTTAAGTCGGTCTATGCCCTGCATCAAAACCGCTTCCATAAAGAAAAAAAGATGGGTCATTGTCATAGGAGACTCTCTCCTGAGGGGAACAGAAGGGTCTGGTCTGCATATTGGGCCTTCTGTTAGGAACTTGTCACCAGGGTTAGGGTTACGGGTAGGGTTAGGGAAGACTGCTGCCTCCCTGCGGCCCGGGTTAAAGACGTAAAGAGAAAACTCCCTATCCTGGTACGGCCCTGAGGTTATTATCCATTATTGGTTTTTCAGGTAGGCAGTGATGAAGTTACAACAAGAAGTCCGAGGGCAATCAAGAGAGACTTCAGGGCCTTGGGATGACTGATTAAGGGATCAGGAGCACAAATAGTCTTCTCCTCTATCCTTGCAGTTGCAGGGAATGATGAGTGAAGAAACAGGAAAAGCCAGCAGGTCAATACCTGGCGCTGAGCCTGGTGTCACCGGCAGAATTTTGGGGTTTTTGATCATGAGTCAGTCTACACGACACCAGGCCTGCTGGTGACAGTTGGGGCATGCCTGTCTCAAAGGGGGAGAAGGATCTTTGCGCAGGAGTTAGCAGGGCTCATTGAAAGAGCTTTAAACTGGATTTGAAGGAGGAAAGGTGTGATAAATAATATTGTTGTTTTGCTTAAGCCATAACACATAGGCAGTCGGAAAGAATGTAGGTTTCCAAGGACCCAAGTATGGGGACGGAGACAGGGAAATGTGTATTTGGGTATAGGGTCAAGCTGCTTTAGCTGATACCACTTATCATAGCTTGGTTGTCACCTTCCTGCTCTTATATGGAAGAAAGAGAAGATTACCTGTCAGCTTGTGGTTTGTTGTGTAACTGGAACATAGAGTGCAGGCGCAAGTGAGAGGGCATAGATGTAAATAACTTCGAGGAAAACATTTGAATATGTATAAGACTTCCGAAAAATGGCATGAATATGAATGACTGTCCTAAATAAGTATGTGGAAGTGAGACTAACCAGTGTGCATGCAGGAGGATCACGGAGGTGATCTCCTGTGCACCCAGGGCTGAAATAAAGCTTTGCTTCACAGACTTTCTCATCTCTTAAAAACTACATAGGTGAACGTTGCTCACAAAGGGATAAAATCAGGCTCGCTAGAAATGAACCTTGGGGAGGCACGCCAATGTTTGAGGGATGGTGTGCTATCAAGGTCCTTTGGTCTGGCATCTCAGTGGAGGTAGGGAATGGAGATCCAGGCAGCAGGAAAGACACAACTTCTATTGACGTGTTAGAAACCATGAAAGTGCCTTAGAACAGTCGTACAGGAATTAGTGCTTCTCCGCCCGAAAAGGTGGTGGGATCAATAGCCCAGCTGAAGTGCATCTACACCAATGCACACAGCACAGGCAACAAACAGGAGGAGCTTGAAGCCATTGTGCTGCTGGAAAACAATGACATAGTTGCAGTCATGGAAACATGATGGGTTGGAGGCCGTCTTGGGCATAACGATCATGAAAGGATAGAGTTTTTGATTCTCAGAGAAGTAAGGATGGGGGTCAGCAGAACTGCCACCTTGGACTTCTGGAGGGCAGACTTTGGCCTGTTCAGGAGCCTGGTTGACACAGTCCCTTGGGAGGCAGTCCTGAAGGGGAAAGGTGTCCAGTTCCTTCTTCAAGAAGGAAATCCTAAAGGCACAGGAGGAGGCTGTCCCCATGTGCCGAAAGACAATATGGTGGAGAAGACCAGCCTGGATGAAGAGAGAGCTTTGGCTAGAACTCAGGGGAAAAAATAGAGTTTATGACCTTTGGAAGAAGGGGC
>NW_009603257.1:0-9066 GCF_000690535.1 Cariama cristata
TAGGTTCCTTCCAACTGAAATATTCCATTACATTTTATTCTGTAACTCTTCCAGGGATATGACATTCAGGTTTGATTATAACCAGAAATCCTCAAGGGTTTTGTTTTAGAGCATAGCGAAAAGTTAAGCTACTAGATGAATCGTGGAAACACTAAATGAATATGCTTGTATTTCCAAATAAGTACATAAGGTAAGTTAGCTGTAGATGTGCTGTTATGTTCTAAGCTTCACTTACGTGTCATTTCTCTCTAAATTATGTGTTTTCTAACTTAGTACATGACCATGGTCATGTAGGTAAGGTAGCTTTATTACTGTATAAAGTGCATTAATACCATGGATACTTAAACATATTTTTAGCTGGCTGTTAACAGATTTTTGTGGTGCATTTCTATCTCATCCCACCATGGTTTGTATCCACCATTAAGCAAATGCCTCTGAACACAGAGCAGCATTCAGCCTGGTAAAAACAGTTTGAATCTACAAAGCAAAGATAAGAATATTAGTCCAAAGTTAAACTGGTATATCCAGGGTTTGTAATTGGTCCAGCACATGCCCACGGGGAGACATTGTAATATGGAGTTCTGCACCTTCATTTGAAGTTTAGTTAATTGTATATTGGAACTAGGTTGTAGCAGTGGTAAAGTAAAAGCATAATTTCATTAAGCCAAGAACCCCTGTCAGAGAAGGATAGTAGATTGAATTGAATGATTTGTTTTAGATAGCTCCATGTGGGCTGTTGTACTGCTTTATCATCTTTGTTATTATTTATCCTTTTAATCTTGATTGATTGATAATTTGCTTTTATATCTTGTGAAGTAAAGTTAGGTGAAGTGTTCCATTAGGCCACTTTTTCTTTTCCTAAAGATAATTTGAAAGATGCTCTTCTCTAATCCTCTGGGACTTTTCCAATCTATTTTAAAAAAAAAATTCTGAACAGTTTAAAGATTATTGAAGAACACTTGAGTGAATATTTCTGCAAGGTAAATCATTCAGTTTCACAGAACTGATTAAATCAATTTGAGGATACTCAATACATCTAACTTTACTATTATTTAATGTTTTAGTAATCTTTTGCTATTCTTGTTCAAGCAGTTGTTCCTTGTTAAAATTAACTTTATGTGAAGACTGGCACATTTAACTTCTTTTTTTTTTTCAATTTTGAAGAAGACAAGATGGTGAAAAAGAGAATTTCTGGAATCTCCATCCTTGGAGATATTCTGATGCCTTCTGGACATGGTCCTGGGCAGCTAGCTCTAGGTGGCCCTGCTTGAGCCAGAGGTTGGACAAGATGACATCCGAATGACATGTCTTTTCCAACCTCAACCATTCTGTGATGCTGTAAATAAGTCAGCTATTAGCTTTCTTGTGAAATAGAAGTTTTGTATTTTCGCCACACATCTTGATTCTAACATTCGCAGAACCTTTCCTTATTGTTTATTACATTGAATTCATTTTTAGTCTACAATTTTCTGACTTTATTTTTGCTCTTTCTATTTACCTGTCCTTCATAAAACCATGCCTATTTTTAGATGAGATCTCTCCAGGGCATTGATATTTCAAGACAACCACATCTACCTAGATGAATCTCTTGCTATCTCTCTCTTTCGCTTTTAGTAACTGCCAATATTGTGACATTTCTTTGCTCCTTAAGGTATGTCCACACTACTAAATATATAGTGCCCAAGAATAGTGATAGTCATTGAGATGGAATGGTGTGACATGTCCCATAACAGTGTTGGAGTGTTGGCACTTACCTCGTAAGGGAGAGCGCTAATTACAGTAGGGCAAAACAGTGCCCAGTGACACTGGTGCTTCTGTCTGTAACTTCTAACTTCTTTCCTGCTACTTCCCCAGATCATTCTGGGCTGTCACTTTGCGCTTTCTAAGAGCTTTCTGGGTACCAAAGATACCTGATTCCCACCAGATCTGCTTATTCTGCACCTCTGTTATTGGTCATGAAAAGTCACCTGCACTTCCTCCCTCTGTAATAGACATCTACTGTTGCAAGAGGAAGCCTTGGTTCCTGAATGACAAAAGGGAAAAGCAGTAAGTCTTTCTGAACTTCAGAGCAATTGGACTCCTTTATGTAACATGAAACAATGGTCAAGAAAGATAAAGCTTTCTCCCAGGACTGTTTGCAGCATCATGCCTTTCTCTCTTGGCTCTGTACCTACACACAATTTTTAAAGAATCCTGCTGTGTTTCACCTCCCTCAGACAAGAACATAAAGCTTTATAAGTATGATCTGTCCAGCATCATCCCTGGAGCTGTCTGTGGTCTTCTCATGAATGCTTAGAATGGGGCTTCAGTCAAAGACTAAGCAGCCCTTCAGTGAAGTCTTGGTGTTGTCAGACTTGTATAGCAGGGCTGGGGGGAGCCGTCAAACAGTCAGCAGCCAAGACAAGGACAGTCCATCCTCTTGAGCAGACAAGTTGTCTTGGATAGATATGTGACTATGCAAAACTGAACAGTGGTATGCAGTGCCCTTTAGCAGGATCTTTGTGGCCTCTTGGACAGATGTCCCAGGAATCTCAGAAGCTGGAGGTGGGATGCTGCAGAGGCCTCGCAGATTCACAGTCTTCATAATGTGCAATTTTTTCCAAAATCTTTGTTGTGACCATTAACCATTTTTCCATTTCTCTGATTGAATCTGGTAAAAGCTCCGTGTCTTCAATGGGTTTTTTTGTCCCTGCCTTAGCTTCAGCTTAGCTTTCCTTTTCTTTCCAAGGACACTTACTAAGCTTTCCCTGTGTAACTCTTCCGCTTTGGTGTAAGGAGTTCAAACCACACAATAGCAGTTGCTCTTTTCAGGCTGCTTGGCATTTGTTGAATTTGACTCTATGTGTATAGTTCACTGTCCCACCCTTTTTAAGGGAGAAGAAGGTAAACGGGTATCTCCAGGGTGTCTCCAGCCACTTTTCACCCCTTTCTGCTTCAGAATACAATGATCGTGACTTTTTTCGTGAAGAGTGTGCAGTCTTGGGATCTGGACTGGCATGATCAATATTCTCTTACATCAGACACCAAAACCCTCCCAAATATTGGAAACACTTAGCCACTCTCTGAATTCCTAATTTCAAAAACTCTTTTCCTGCAGTTTTCCCAAGAGTCTCACACAATTTATTTCAGATTTTCAGCGTCATGCACTCAATTTGCTGAATATCTCATCAGCAGTATTAGGGATAGAGAGGGAACAGTGCTGAAGATGGGATGCAATGACATTTTACCTTGGATCCCCCAAAGATAACAGAAGGAAACAGTGGAACAGCTGGTACAGATTTAGAATGTCTCAGTAAGCAGGAGTTTGCCAAAGAAGAGCAGTACATGGTATAAATCAGAATTGCTATTTTCTTAACAAAGCAACAAAAAGCCCTCCTTCAGAACCTTAAGTAAGACTTAGGTGAATTTGAATTCTTCTTTTGAGTAACTCAGATAACCTAGGTCATCTAAAAGGATTCTAAATATCTGTATTTAGGTTCCTGCATTGTTTCCAGAATGATTTACTAATGTTGAGTTTGTCTCTGGGCTTTCCTCTCACCTTTGCGCAGTGCTCTACCACCTGTGGAATGGGGGCTTTCTGGAGACACGTGGAGTGCAGCAGCAGGAACGCATCTCACTGTCAGCACAAGAAAAAGCCTGATCCTGCAAGAAAATGTTATCTCCGCCCATGTGCTAGCTGGAAAACAGGAAACTGGAGCAAGGTAACTTCATTCAGAGCTGTGTGTGAATAGTAAGCTTGCTAACTTCAAAGAGTAGGGAGTTCTAAATACTTCATTTTTAAAACAATTATTTACTCAGTGAATGGATACATGATTCCCAGTTGACCATTCAGCACTAATTTAATAATTTCCTAAGTTATTTATGGAAACGCATCTGCTGTGAATTCTGTTCTTCCTGTTTGGGGTGTCGTGCTTATTAACCCTTGCATCTAGAGCTAAAGCAGGGCTTACCATTTGTGGTCTGTGGAGATCTAGGGCAAAGCTGTACATATTTGCATGTGGCATCTTTTTGATCTCTGCCTCCAGAGGCGTATCCTAATTTTAAAAAGCAAGTTGGAATTTGGGAGAGGGAGCTGGCATGTTCCTGTTCACCTTTGCCACCGTGTATTTTCTCCTATGTGACATGGTCTGTTCCCCATTCATGTAACGTCTAAGTTTTATATTACAAAAAATAAAGAAAAATATAATGGGGAGAATGTCTGTTATGGCTAGGGTCTTATTTGGTCAAGAGACAGAAGAGCATCCAAGGTGGTAAGTGGAACCCAAGGAACTGTGTTTGAGTTCTTTTTTGGTCTTGTAAAATGTGTGATGAACACCTGGAAGAACTTCAGTGACTTCTTGAAGCTGGTTACATTTTGTCTTCACACTGTCTAAAATTGGGGCTTCAAACAGTGGGTTATTTTTCAACACTCAAAAGAGAAAGAATACAAAATTCAGTTTGAAATAAAGTTGATTCAATAAAGAAAAAGGTAGATCTCTCAGACTTTCTCAATATGTATCATTTTTGTGGACAATGTTGCCATTGGACTAGAGGGCGGATTCATACAAAGAAAAGGTTAGAGTTAGAAAACCTGTGTTATACTGTTGAGCTTTTTGACGTAAACTTGATTTGTACATGAAAATACGTGCCTGTTTCAAAAGTCTAGGAAAGGCCATGACATTACAGAACCACATTTAAGCCTTCGAAATTCATTTTAAATGATACATAGATATCCTGCAGTCCCAGTGGTAGGGCTTATTTCACCTTCACTTTTTCTTCATAAATGTTACTGCTCTTGCAACAAGTGGATGATAGTTATGTCACAGAAAGTAGCTAGAAATCATGTTTAATGATAAACTATTATGGGAAACAAGTGTTTTAAAGTATCAGTCCAATTATGAGGCCAGTTTGAGACAAAAGGCTTTTCTTAGCAAACTTCTGTTGTGTTAAGGCACCTTATCACACCAAGATTGCTATATTCCTCTGCTAGTGTAGTAGAGCTTTCTCTGTTCCTTTACTCTCACCTAATTCTTCTCCTCCACTGAAAGAAAGGTGCTTCAGACTAGATCTTACAGTCTGAGTTTAATACCAAATATAATTTGCACATATTTTGGGGCTGTGCTTACTCAGTTTCTTGCACAGTCACTTCTGTCCATTGTTTCTATCCAGAGGGACAGAAACTTATGTGAACAAGAGTATGGATTCCCCTTCCATCCATCCTTCAGCTCCCAGGGCAAGTATTATATTCAGGTTCCTTGTTCAACTGAAGAATTCTTATTTATGCAACAGAGAACAGCATCAGTTTTTATATTGCATCATGGCGATAAAGATGAAAGCTGATCTCTGAGGTTATTCAGTGATGTAGGTGGAATTGGCTTTAATTCTGGATGAAGACAAAAAACGTGTATTAGTCCTTATCCTTGGGGCAGTAAATTCAGTTCTTCCTCAGCAGCAGAAGAGGTCCTGGGCTTTGGTATCTGGGGACAGAACCTGGTGCTGCTGCATGAGGCCTTGGAGCAAGCTCTGGGGTGAAGTAGGGGACTGGAAGGGCTGTTTTGGCTCACCAGTAGTGCTCCGAGCTGAGAAGCGATTTCACAGGCTGTGAGTGAGGCTCAGAGTGTCTCTGTCTTCTCTCCCATTCTGTCACGCCCAGGCTGCTCCTGGGGTATGGATCCTCCTGGTGCCACGGAGGAGCAAGGTGGGAACTGCTGCTGTGGGATGAGTCTGCTGTCTCCCAGTGGTGTCAGCAGCAACTCAAGTCTATGGGCTAAGACGAGGAGCAGTTTTGCCAGCCTGAGCAGTCTGCTGCCATGGACACCTACCTCTTCCATGGCTGAACAAGAAATCATCTCACGCACCTCTGCCTCTTTCCTCCCTTTCTCCCTCAGAAACAACTAAAAAACTGACAATTTCCCTGCATACAGGATTCATTTTTTGTATTTATTGCGTTACGACTCTTTCACTATGACATTTTTGGAAATAGCTGGCAAGATTTCCTAAATAAATATGCATCCATGTTATTAATGGATATTGCAGTGAAGAAAAGGAAGTATTTATATGACGTGTTCTGATTTGCTATGATGACACAGTGCTAAAGTCTAACAACAGATTGTTGTTATGGTAAACTGGAAATTCCCTCTGTGAGTCAGGATGCTCAAAGCTCAGGCTGTCCTCCTCTGTGACTGGGGAAGGGACAGCCCCTCAACAGAACATCATTTGGAGATGTGCCCCTTTCTATTTTGTGTACAGTGCTCTGCTAACTGCAACGGCGGTTTCAAGACCCGAGATGTTCACTGCATTGATGTTCGTGAAAAGCGACTTCTCAGGCCTTTTCATTGCCAATTACTCGGATATAAACCACAACTCAACACTAGTTGTAACACGGAGCCTTGCTTGCAGTGGCATGTGGAGCCCTGGAATGAGGTATTGTTCTTTAAAAGAAGCTTTGGGAACAATCAATTACCTGTCCATTAACAGTAACTATTAGATCCCTTGCTGTTAGCTAAACTTTCGCTCAAAGGAAGACACACAGCTAGTACCACTCAGAGGCCCTGCAGTCCTTGTGTATGGTTACAGCAAAAATTATCATAGACTTTCATAAGACTTCCCAGAATCATTCTTAGGATTGCATGTGATGCACAGCTAGAGCTGTAAATTACCATACCCTGAAAGAGAGAAGCAGATGGCCTGAGAGAAGATTTGTTTTAGCTATCTTACTGGATCAGCAAAGGTCATTCGTTCAGACTGAACCCTTTTGCTGCCATTTTAATGTTGCTTTCTCATTATGATTAATTTAGCATTTTCCTTTACACTTCTGGGCTGAAATTTTATGGGGCTAGAGGCTGAGGTCAGACATAAGATAAATATGACTTTTGGGGTACTTTGTAATGTAAATTTGAGCCAAGAAACTCATAGGCAGCCAGGCACATATTTATGTCAGCTGAAGCATGTGGTCTGATTACATTTTAGTGTTATTCCCACTGAAAGCAGCTTTGGAGAAAGCACCACAGTGTTTGCGGCACTGTGGACCTGGTGCTGTCGGATTTCAAGGGAGGTGATCACATTGCTTCCTTACAGGCAAATCCCACCTACAATAAAGAGGAGACCAGGATGTGGGTTTCCTGTGAGAGGAGTCAGCAAGGATTGAAAAAATAAGAGTAGCCAAATGATTGCACCCATTTGCCACTTGAAGTATTTTATAAAATACTTGTCCAACCCTGGCAGTTGTCCTAATGGTAAGGATACTGGATAGAATTGGATTTAAAAGGTTCATTCATCAGATGTCAGCTCTGGTCCTCTGTTCATAGGAATGCAGTTCCTTGTAGGACAGAAACAATGCATTATTCAAAGTATATCTGGCGCTGTATTTCATGTCAGAGTATGAATTTTTTTGTGTATTTCAAGCAAGCTCCACTGCAGACCTAGTGAATAATAGTAAAAAATCAGTTGGTAAGTAATACTAGAATGTGGACAAAAGAATGTTTAAAAAATAACCTGGGTCACTGTCTTTGTATGACGCTTTTATTGACCAATAGTTAATTTATTGTATAGATTGGGTGAATTTTAATGTCCCCAGCCGCCTCATAAAAATGAGATGCTGCATCTCATGAACTTGTACTGTCTTCAGTAAATATTACAGATTAATCCTGCAGACATGTGACTTCCAATCTCATTCTTGTTAGAAAAGATGCTGTTGCTGGTGCATGAGCAGTTCTATGTCGCCTGTTCTATGTTGCCACTTCCATGCTGTCCTACATTCCTTGCATTAATATGTGTCAGGAACAGCTTTCCCCCAAGTATTTTGGATCAATAATGGCTTCTTCCTTGTCTTTTTCCAGGCATATGATGAAATAAATGTCTCAGTGCAGAGCTTTTCTTCATATCTGGACTGTAAGGCTCGATATGCAGGCTAGCCTGTATATCTTTCTAAATCACATGGGTCAGTAACATGCTTCTTGTTACCTGTGGCTCCACATTTCTAAATGAAGAACATTTCCTACTGTCTTTATGGTCTGTTTCTGGGTTATCATCCACTCCCACCTCTTTCCTCATGGGTTTGTGCACCTCTTTTGTTTAGTGTTCAAGAACGTGTGGTGGTGGCCAGCAAAAGCGACATATATACTGCCCAGAAGGCGGCTACTGTGACTGGACAAAAAGACCTAATGCCATTGCATCATGTAACAGGCAACCTTGTACGCGGTGGATTAACCAGGCGTGGGGCCCGGTAGGATTCAGTTCTTTTTTGTTTTATTTGCTGTCATGAGTTGGCTGTATTTGGTCATGTTATCCCCTTGTCTTTGAACCTCAGTGTCTATGACAAGTATAGTTTCTTACGCACAGCTGGAGCTACGATGTGAGATCTTCTGAAAATGCTACTAAACATTTCAGATCCAGCCCATCTCAGTTCCTTCAGGTGACAGACATTGTAGCTTTTGCTTTTTGTTGCTGCATTAGATGCTGTTGGAGGGCTGGGGTTTTTTCCTTTTCTAATAAAAAAGGAGATAACATGGTCATTCTTCCATTACTCATTTGAAATTTTCCAGTGTTCGAGACTATTGGCGGGCTGGGGGGGCACCGTTAAAGCAACTTTGTGGAATATTGGACTTACCCACACAAACAGAAATTTTGAATTTTGACCAAGAACCTTCTACTTTGGCATCTGGAAATCTAATTGCCAAATATGAGGTGTATCTTTGGGGAACCTTCCACTATCTGCAATACATGTTTAGTTATAAAGAAACTGGTATATCTAATAAACCTTTCCCTCCAGTTTCCTTAATAAACTTATTCATACTTTACAAATACTTCTCACAGCAGAAGAGAACATTGAAAGAACACCAAAAGCCGGGAGGCACAAATAAGGAAACAATGGAGAGTCATTTAACACAGAAAATTTAATGAGATTGGTTTTGACACAAAACTGTTATGGCATATGAGTATAGTGTAATGCAGAGTTAGTATAACTCTAACACTTAAATATGGAAGTGAAAATGTTGGGACATGCATAAAATAAGCAACTGAATACCAAAATGTGTATCACAGAATCATAGAATCATAGAATCATTATGGTTGGAAGAGACCTCAAAG
>NW_009603257.1:9094-10509 GCF_000690535.1 Cariama cristata
TAAACTATGTCTTGAAGCACCACATCTAAACGTTTTTTGAACACCTCCAGGGATGGTGAGTCCACCACCTCCCTGGGGAGCCCCTTCCAATGCTTAACGACTCTTACAGTGAAGAAGTTCTTCCTAATGTCCAGCCTGAACCTTCCCTGGCGCAACTTGAGACCATTTCCTCTTGTGCTATCGCTAATTACCGGGGAGAAGAGACCAACCCCCACCTCAACTATTTTAATCAACTATTTTACTGATTCATTAATCCCATTTATTTTACTTTGAAGAAAACCACTATTTTAAACATTAGTCTAAAGATACCACAATTGTACCTAAGATCTTCTAAGGTACTTCACATCAGTTATATTGTGTCTTATGCACAGAGATGTGCATTAGAGAGAGGATAATTTGCAGAAAACAATAAAGAGGTACAAGTCCTGCCTTCATCTCTTGCACTTCATTATCTCGCCTTCTCTATCTGTTGATGTATTTATCTTGCTGCCCACTATTTTTCTGAAGAGAAAAGGAATTTACGGGTAACTGGAATTCCCAGACATTCTGGGGTGTTGGAAGAATTAAGTACATTCACAGAACAATGCAGAAACATGTTTTGAAAATGTTCTTTTTTTATGGCCATTTGTGTACAGCCAGAACAAACAGCTAGCATTTGTTTTGTGGTGATACAGAAAGGGTAACCACAGTGTAAGTATCTCCAAAGAAAAAACGTATCACTGAGCTTTTTAAATCTTAGTTCAGTCATTTCTAGACCTAACATTGCAATTGATTATTCATGTTTAATTTAGATGGTTGGAAAACACAGGAAACAAAAAACATCAGTGTGCAGTACTAATTTGGATTTAAGAATCACGGAATCGATTTCGTTGGAAGAGACCTCCGGGATCATCGAGTCCATCCTTTGCCCTACCACCACCATGTCAACTAGACCACGGCACTAAGTGCCACATGCAGTCTTTTCTTAAACACCTCCAGGGATGGTGACTCCACCACCTCCCTGGGCAGCCCAGCCCAATGCCCAGTGAACCTTTCTGTGAAGAAATGCCTCCTCATTTCTAACCTGAACTCCCTCTGGCGCAGTTTCAGACTATGCCCTCTTGTCCTATTGCTAGTTCCTGGGGAGAAGAGACCAACTCCCACCTCACTACACCCTCCTTTGAGGTAGTTGTAGAGGGCAATCAGGTCTCCCCTCAGCCTCCTCTTCTCCAGACTAAACACCCCCAGCTCCCTCAGCCGCTCCCCATCAGACTTGTGCTCCAGACCCTTCACCACCTCCACTGCCCTTCTCTGGACTCACTCCAGCACCTCAAGGTCTTTCTTGAAGTGCGAGGCCCAGAACTGGACACAGCACTCGAGGTGCAGCCTCACCAGTGCTGAGTGCAGGGGGACAATCACTGCCCTGGTCCTGCTGG
>NW_009603257.1:10616-50303 GCF_000690535.1 Cariama cristata
CAACCTGTAACGCTGCATCAGGGTTTTGTGGCCGAAGTGCAGGATCCAGCACTTGTTCTTGTTGAACCTCATGCTGTTGGTCTCAGCCCATTGATCCAGCCTGTCCAGATGCCTCTGCAGACCCTCTCTACCCTCCAGCAGATCAACACTCACACTCAACTTGAAGTCATCTGCAAATTTACTGAGGGTGCCCTCAATCCCCTCATCTAGATCATCTATAAAGATGTTGAACAGCACCGGCCCCAAAACTGAGCCCTGGGGAACACCACTAGTAATTGGCTGCCAACTGGATTTAGCTCTGTTGACCACAGCTGTCTGGGCCCAGCCATCCAGCCAGTTTTTTACCCATTGAAGAGTCCACCTATCTAAGCTGCAAGCAGCCAATTTATTTAGGAGGATGAGTTACTACTATCTTACTTTGTAGAACTGGCATTTCAGATCATCCTCATCCTTCTCCGCAGAAAACAGTCCTCTCACCCTGGTTACACATTCCAAGATGCTGTATTTATACTATTTACCCCTCCACTCTACCCTGCCAAATCTGGCCACAATGCACCATGGAGGTGTCTGGATGGAGAGTACAGTACACAAAGTACTTCAGTGTCATTGGTTCCGGATCATATGGCATTTTTAGCTTCCCATCACTTTACAGCTCAAATACTGGCATATTACACAATTTCCATGTAAAAAACTTTTATATATGTTAAAATTACTCTCTTTCAGTGTACCGTTTCTTGTGGAGGGGGCATTCAGCAAAGAACTGTGAAGTGCATGAATATAGAAACTAATGAGACTGAAGATGACAGTATGTGTGTGGATAAACCCAAGCCCACAGAGTATCAGAAATGCAATCTGCAAGAGTGCAGGAAAAGTACAGGTATGATAATACCCCTGCATCAGACAGTTTCCAAAAGCTTTCCATTTGTGCTGAGATTCTGCAAAAATTGGGAGTTGACCCAATTTATCAACTTGTTGTGAATACTATGGGCTCAGTAATTATAGGTCAGCCTAACCTGCTACTGCTCAGCTGCACTATTGGCAGAATCATATTGTCATGTTCTCCAGCCTGCTGGCCTTGTGTTGCCGTCATGGGGAATGCAGTTCGCTGAGCATGCATCCCTAATTTATGATGCCACAACTAAATGAATAGTTCTACTTGCGTTGACCTGTTTTAGGTAACTCACAGGCTGCTTTGAGGGCTGTGGAAGGTCATGCTGTGAGTCCAAACAGATATTTTGGCCATTGCCATTTCTTAAGATAGATACCCCTATGGGAACTGCAAATTCTGGACTGGGAGTGCAAGCGAGACAAACACTGTAAGAAAAATCTAACTGGTGGTGAACCCAGATACAGTCTTGGCACTATGAATTCAGTGTCCTACAGGGTGAGACTGTCTCCAAAATGGAGAGGTGGAGAGAAGTCCTCTTGTGCCTCAGGGTGTTCTGTACCTCTGTCATTCAAGGGCCCAGGAGCCCAGTTGTGTAGATGGTTAATAGCCCAGAAAAGAAGTGCAGGAGGGGGAAGAAGCTTACAGAAGGGTATCTTTATCTGTAGTCTGTGTGCTGCTGTATCCAGCAGGTGCACTCAAGTAAGAACAGCAGCAGCTCAGAGTCCTTCTGGAAGAGCTTTTAAAGGCCTTTTAGAGGAAGATTCTTCCCTCTTAGGAAGTCAGCAATAAGGGTCCACTCTGGCAATGAGACAAGAGGTTGACTCCTGAGGGCAGTGCAGATCTGGCATACACTTGAAAGTGATGCTTCACTCCTGCTGCTCAAAGGTCTTTAGCACATCTTTTGCCCTAGGGTTGAATTGGTCTGCTTATCTCCTGTCCCTCATGTTCAAAAGACACTCAGATAAATACGACCTACACAGATTAGTCATAGTTCTTTCTGTGAATAAACTGGCTCAAGGGGCCACTGAAACCTAAGAAATGCCCTACTGAGTAGACCAGTGGTCCGTGCAGCCCAATACTGTGCCTCCAACAATGGCATTAGAAAATGCTACTTAGGGAGAATACAGTATTTTAGTCTTTTCCTGTGATTCATTTCCATGCTGTTCCTCCAGCATTTCCAACTGACATATTAGGACTATTAAAGGCACCTCTTTTAGTGCCTTTTAGTTTAAATTTATGGAATTTTTTCCATTAATATATTGCATCCCTTTTTGACCCTGCAATGCTGTCTGCTGCCACCTTCTTCTGTGGCAGCAAGTTCCAGATGTTCACAGCCTGCTGTGAAAAGAAGTGCTTTTATCTGTTTAAACTACCTTTATACTAGTTTCATTGAGTTTCCCTAGTTCTAGTGTTGAGAGATTTGCCAAACAACAGCCTTGCATTCAGCTAATCCACCACTTTCCTGCTTTTGCAAACCTTGACGCTCCCCCTAGCCATCTCTTCTCACAGCTCAGGATCCCCATTTTGTAATATCTAAGTAAATCTGACACATCTCAGTTTATTAAAGCTACCACAGACCTATCAGGACCATAATACGTACATTAGCAGTCCCTGGCTTATTCTGGTGCTGTAGAAATTGAAGTGTAGTCAAGCTGAACATGTAGTTGCACATTCCTTGTCTATGCTCTTCTGCCTGCCCTGCATGGCTCTGCAGCACACTGCCAGCCCGTGGCACTTGTCTTAAATGCAGTATTATAAGAACGCAAAACTATCAGACTCACAAATCATTGTTGGTAGACCTTCTATGAGTTCTTAAAAGCAGAGACATTAAAGTGAAAAACATAGATCAGGTATGTCTGCTGCAAAAGTAAAGCCTCACTGAGCAGTAATAAAAGAGTGCTGTATTTTCCAAGACAGAAGGTTGTGTGAAGTTTAATAGGACCTGTTCACTTAAAAGTCCTAAAATTTCAGGTGGATCAAGCTGACCTGTAATACAGAGGAAGAGAAAACCACCATAAATGAGAGCCTCCACAGGCATGACTGTCTGGAATAAAGCAGTTTAAAATTCTAGAATTACAGATAATTTGTCAGCAAAATACAGCTAATTCTTCTCATCTTCTCCACCATAGGGGTACCCTGCAGCAAAGACCAACTGTCGGTTCACTTCTGCCAGAGACTGAAAGGCATCGGCAAGTGCTTGCTGCCGTCAATACAGATTCAGTGCTGCTTCACGTGTAGTCAGCCCCGAATTCGTAACAAAGCAAGATACTGGGATCAGCGAGGCCTCAAACAACAAAATTACACTAAATCTAGAAGAAAATCACCTCAAAACCAAGAAAACAACAACCAAGCTGCTCGGCCCTAGCTGTTTTTTATCTAGTTGCTTTGAGTAGGGCTGCTGTTTACAGGTTTTACGTTCCTTCTTTTTTTTCTGAACCATCCAACATAAATGGAAATCTGTGATCAAAACTGGGAAAACACATCCCTTGGGGTTATCAGTCCTAATTTACTGCTTCAAATTTTTCTCTGTAATAGTCCAAAATTTGTAGCATAATTTGCAATGTACCAGCAGCTAGTACTTGTTAGGCATGCATAGAGGCTAGAAACAAGCTTGCAAGAATTTTTAAAATTTTTTTAAATTAATGTTTTACATGTTCTTTCTTCCACCTCTTTTCCAAAACCCGCTTGGAATAGCAGCACCACTTACCCAAGAGTGCTGAGTGAAGGCAGCTGACAGGGCAGCAGACACAGACCTGCACTGTGGGCCACAACTCTCTGTGCTTACTCACTTTTCTGTTTTTAGGAATCAAGGTGAAGTGGCAGTGTTTCTCTAAATTGTTTGCTCACTTCATAAATTTAAAAGCAGAGTTTTATAATAACTGATTATGATATGCAGGCCAAATTGAAACATTGGGTTTTTCAAAAGAAAAAATGTTCATTTAGTACTTGACTGAACCTCTAAAGGATACCTCAGCAATAGCCTGTCCTGGTCATTTTCTTCTGCTACAGATGTCTTGGTGTAACCTGAAAACCCCACCAAATATGGGATGTTAAGTTCCCAAATACGTTTTAAGCAACATTTCTTGGTACTATGAAAGCAAAACTATTTGCATCTACCACCTGAATAGATAGATTGTAATTCACACCAATATTCAGTGATCGAGCTATCATTTAATCCAGTATCTCCTAGTAGAGTGTAAGCCCACATCCACAAGAGTACTCTTATCGCCTCACTCACAGCAAACTTTTCCCCCAGTGCAAATCCTTGATCATAGTGAGGGTAAGGGCACCTGGAACAGGAGCCTGAGACCCAGAGTATCTGCATAGCTCTGGGCTTCAGGCATTAGGAGAGCACTAGCCAAATATCATATCTGTTTTGCTGTTGAAGAAAATGGCAGAACAAACTTTAAGGAGACCAGATTGGACCCTTTGAAGCAAAGCTGGT
Organism: Cariama cristata; assembly: GCF_000690535.1. Taxonomy (NCBI): domain Eukaryota; kingdom Metazoa; phylum Chordata; class Aves; order Cariamiformes; family Cariamidae; genus Cariama; species Cariama cristata. The sequence continues at coordinate 14,951 of NW_009603257.1, forward strand.
CATTTCCAAAAGAGCTGGCAGAGTCTGACATTGAGATTCCTTTGAAATTTGATAGGATCTGGACACCTTGATTCTTCATGCTCTTTTGAAAAATCTCAGATTTACTCCCTAGCTACCTGACAATTTGAGATTGTAATACAGGGAAATGTCATATTTTATGCAGTGTAGAGTGAGACACATAGCCACAAATCCAAGTGTCACTATGGTTACAGAGCTATGGCTAGCAATAGCCCTATTTCTAGACAGACCTTTATGAAAGTTAATAGAAATACTTGTGCCTGGCTGTAATGTATTAGCCTAATGATGGCCACAAGTCTAATTGTCCTTTTCATAGATTTGTGACTTTTGGCTAAGGGCTCACTTCTTTGATTGAAGTCTCTGGGAGTTCAGGATATGCAGGATGGTAAGGTTAGATTTATTAACTTCTGTGATGGCAATATAACTGCAGTTATAGGTGCTTATAAAACTTAAAATCCACTGTTAAAAATATGGTGCTAGCATAAGAGATGTAGGGGATGACTTGCAATGGTGCATGTGCACGCATGTGCGTACACAGCATATATGCACATACTCTTAAAATAATACATGGTATTGCTGGCCAATGCCAGACATAATGCTTTTTAAGTTTCACAGTGTGCTTATGTCTTTCTGAGGTCCTGAATGGCTACTGACCCTTTGAGCAATGGAAGACTGGACAGTTCTTATTCCACTAGACACAGAAATGTTGAATCATGTGAAGGAGCAGAGGTGTCCCATCTGATTCAGGAAGCATTTGGGTAGGGCTTGGCCTCAGGCTGCATTGTGTAGAGCAGAGCCTGTACAGCTAAGCCCAAGGCAGTTCTCTGATGGCCAGACAACTTAGACTGGTGGACAGTGCAGATGCTTCTGATGTTCCCAGAAGCATATTCTAGGATTTGGACAGGACAAAGTTAGATTCACTTCAGAGTCAGACTCCTGTGCTCAGAGGTACTTGCAACGTTTTATTCAAGGAGGTCTGCAGCAGAAGTAGGCCATCAGGTATGTGGGCTACTGAGGAAGGAGCTGGATGAGTGGATATAGTGCAGATGGGAGGAAAAGTGCCTGGGAGAGTTGTCTCTTCCAGTGCTCCTTATGGCTAGTATGGAGTAAAACCATTTCTGCCTTCATTGTTTTCTTCAGGGAGCTGTAATTTCATTTCAAATGGATAAAAGTGAATAAATTATATTATAGACATTGATCAAAATAATCTTTCTACCCAGGGAAGTACAGTCATCACTGTTGCTCAGCTTAAAACTTTAGGGGGAAGGCTGTGACAACAGCATGAACTGTTTTAATAGAACAGTGCTGCTGCTGTATTTTACATAGGTTCTTACATCACACTTATCAGTGTAATATCTCCTCTATGCTAATATATGTGCAGCCATCTCTCCCATCCATTTAGCAAGATTCCTTTCTTATAACTATTTTTAAGTAAAGGTGGATTTATGATCCTAATCCAGATGGTCACTATTCTCAAAACTGAATAGAGTATTAAGTGCAGAGGCATAATATCATTATATTATCATATGAGCCTGAGACACGTCAGCTTCAACATGTTGCTCAGGAAAAAAATGTGTATTCGGCACATTCACTTCTTCTTCTAACATTTCAAGGATTAAAAAGCAAATTATGATAACATATTTGTTTCAAGCTTCAATAAATGGCATTGCTTATATCTGATGTCTGTGGTATTTTATGTGTCCAGTGCAAGAAGTTTCGTAAGATGGAATTCCAAGGAAAAAAAGGCTTAGAAAGTATATTTTCTGTTCCAGGGGAATCCTCATCATTGAGGTATTTTGATGCTTGATATTCCAACATAAAAGAGACCATAAAAAAGGGTGAGGTAAAAAGTAGGGAATAAAGCGTGGTGCTAAGTAAAAATATACATTAAGAGGCTTAGTTATTTCTTATGAAATAGATGACATCTTACCACTTCTAGTCCAAGCAGATGTGTCTTAGCTGCTTACCAGCAGATGCATGCATGACTGCTGTGTCTATTGGGGGATGTATTTGTTTTCCTGAAGAGTTGTATACAATATGATCATGCCCACTCCCGATCCTCCTTACGCTCCCCAGAATCTTTTCAGTACTCAAGTTTTGCCAGTACCACTGATGCTGATGCCCAGAAACTTAATCATACTAACCCTGTTCCTTGACATGCAGCCCAGGAGCACAGGCATCGCAGTTGGGCATATATGCTTGGGCAGAGAGCAGCATGAGTTTGCACTCAGGTCCCAGCTCCACCCACGCATCCACCCGTGGGTTCAGCCTCATAGCACCCTGTGGAAGTTGCAGGAAAGTGCCTTCTTACTTCACAAAGGAACTGTGGATCTCCAGCCCACAGGGACAGCGTTCTGGACAGGTGCTCTAAGGGAGAGGAATGAATTTAATTAAGAACTGAGTTGAAGCTCCCTCCACTTTGCAAAGGAGTAATTAGGCATTCACTGGATGACCTGCTGCACAACACACAGCCTGATGAGCACTTTCTGCTATCTGCTGCGCTGTGTGCCATGTCTTGTTGCACTTCGTTGGCCTAGCCAAGCACGCAGCACCCACCAAAGGAACTGCCATTTGGCTGCCTAGCATCAGCTCAAAATGAAATCGGCATGCAGGGAAAACATTGTGCTTGTGGCTCTGGTGATTCCCTCCATGATTGTAGTAGAAATAGGGTCCCTAGAGTGTGGGTGGATTTGAGCAATCAGTTGTCCATTTGCCCCCATGACTTCTGTAGAAAGGCATTAGTCAGTCAGTGGCTGTCCCAGTTTTATGGAAATACATCAGAAGTGCTTGACACTACCCATGCTTAAGCAGAATTAATTTTACGTAATGCAGATGTAGGCATCCAGGGATACAGGGAGAAGTTATCTACTACGTAAGTAATCACTGACTGATAGTCTGCTAATTGTTATATATGGAACTTCCATCTGTCCATTCTACAAGTTGTTTTAGGGCACTTTGAGATCAAAGATACTGCTCAGGAAGACCCTAAATGTCACACATAGTGACAGCAAACTCTGTCTCAAGTATGCCTTAGTCAGGTACCATCTTGCAAATCACTGACAGGGGGATGTTGGGTTTCTTCTTTCTCTAAACCTTTCTAAGGCTGCTGGATGCAAAGGTGAGTGTGGTTTGTGGCACCTCGTGATGGCAGCCCTGCTGTGAACCAGCTCTGGGTAAGCCAAAGGCCAGATGAGTGTCCTCATCGTTGACCTGGAATAAATTATTTCTTCAGTTGGGTTTCACATAGGGTCTGATCCTGTGCTCTGCAATCCTAGCAGGCTAGGCAGTGAAGTGTGTATAGATGTACCTAAATGTGAAAGCAGCTACTTTATGGTATCAAGGCACAATCAGAACTAGACTTTTTCAGCAGATTTCTAGGTGTGTAGGCTTATCTACCAGCAGGACCACACTTGCATGATGATGGGATGAGAGTAGGGATTTGAGGAGCCGCGTTCCAGATGGAGACACTTAATGCAGCAGCACTGATAGACTAATTTGGTGGATACAGAAACACAGTACATTGGTGACTTAAGAGGGAGAAATTTCAGAAAAGTGACTGACTTTACTCCTCCAGCCCATCTGATGAGATGTTGAGCCCAGCTGGTCTTGGCTTCACAGCCATGTAAAATTAAAGTTACTGCATCTGAGCTGAGGGGAGGCCATGACGATCCTCAGGCTCCAGCACGAAGCAGGAATTTGCTTACAACAGACGTCCCTCTTGTTAGCAAGTGTTCCCTGCATGTCACCTGGAAGCTGACAGTTCCCTGTTGCTCCTGGGTCACTTCATTTCTATTCATGCCTCTCTTCCAAGTGTGTGTTTAGGCAAGGAGGCAGAGGGGATGTTGCAGCAGCCAGATTCTGCTGGAGTTAATGGAAGAAGAAATGAGTCTTGGTAATTATTGTAGTTACGTGTTCAGCTAACTTGATTTTGGCTGAAGCTGCCTGCTGGCTCCTGTTGCCCACCCACAAGGGACACATGATCTGATGGACAAGGGTACCCTCGTTTAATCAAGGACCCTGCTGGGAGCAGGCAGCACTGGTGTAAAACCCATGCAAGGATGCTGGGGCTTTTGATCTGCTGCTCCTTCGCCTCTTCAACACCCACTCAGGCTCAGCTTCAGTCCACTTGACCTGCCCTCATCCTCCGAATGGGAAATGTATCTTTCACTCCTTGTTGGACTCAGGGTATCCAAAAGAGTGGTGAGATGGGGAACACAGAAACATTCTTTGCCGAGTTCAACAAATCCTTTGAACAACCCACGTCTCTGTGTTCATTGACTGCTGTTGTTACAAGCGTGTGAGAAGGCAAAAAGTGTCCAATAATACAAAGGAAGGTTTGTCCAGGGAGCTTTTATCCTGCTGCTGTGACTGCCATGGCCATGACCATTATTGGGTCTGAAACTGCAGAAAGGTAATCAAGGCTGGAGTTTAAATGTTCTATCCGCTACAGCCAGTCACCCTTGCCCTAGGTGCAGAATGAATTTGCCCTTGTAACTGTGAAGTTTTTGTTAACAGCGTCAAAGTATGCTAGAAAGTTTAGTTGCTGAAAAGAGTACTAGAGTGTTTGAAACCTTTTGCACATTACATCAGGTTTCATGAGAAATCATTAATTATGTCAAAGCTGATAATTTTGATATTTCTGAAATGAAATGTTTCTGTTGGGGAATGTAGGTGGGTGCTGTGCACAGGACAGAAGCTGTATTGGGTGGTTTGTCCACCAGCTGCCACTTGCTTGGAGTTTGCATTTGGATCAAGTACCTAGCTGCAACTTGGTGTGAGTGCTGTAAGTGCAGGTTTGTGCAGGATGCCGGGGTGGTCCCTTTCCAGCCTTTCCTCGTGACAGAGTTTTCCACTATATAGTGGTGATTACGGCAGCTTAGACAACTTAATGTGACACTTAGGGCTGTCAGCTGAGAGCAAGGAGCAGTCCCCTCTCCAGCACACAGGGAACATCTCAGTTTCATCTTGACTGTAGATGATCTTTATATTTATTTTTTTTTTAATAAATAATCAGTCAGCTGAGGAAGAAACAGTTACTCAGAAAAGCTATTTATTTTCTGGTGAGCAGACACATTATGCTGGTTTTATACAGGAAATCAGCACAAAGCTGAAAGTTGTTGGTTTCACCGAGTCTGTTTTACTAGACGATGGCCAAGGCAAGTTGATGCTGAATTGGCCCAGTAAGCAATTGCAAAAAGTCCCCAAACAGATTTATAGGGTATATCTGACTGACCCCCATTGTTTTTGCACACACAGGGCTGTCATGTGCTTGAGCCTGAAGACCTTTTATAGGGGAAACAATAAAATAAGTCTCTGAGGAAAGAACATTGCGTATCCTCTGCAATAGCCTGTACCACCGCTCCCTCTCAGATGGGAGTTGGCTGCTGAGATGAAAATACACCATATATGGAGCACAAAATCCACTGTGTATTAGAGCTACACAGGCAACGGGTTACTTTCTTCTCTTTCATCATCTTTATTTATTGGTTTCCTTTACATTTGGTTAATGGCTGTAAATATTTAGCCCTAGATTAGTGAATTAAAGTTGCCAGTAAGAGGGCTGTTGCATCCTTAATGGTACTTGTTCTGATCAAAGGAAAAATATGGTTTTAATTTGAGCTACGTGGAGGTTGTGTCCAAGTGAAATCAAGACATCTTGTCTGCTCATGAGCTGAGCTGCTAGGATGACTGAAAGTCCTGATTAACTTCATGTTTCATTACCGCACATTTTCAATTTTTTTGCCTTTCACTAGCTGCAATTTTTGTACCTTCTGCTTCCAACATCAGGACCATGCTCTTTCTTTCACCACCAGGAATAGGTGCAGCCTCCATTAGAAATCTGTTCCGCAGAGAGGTGCTTGCAAACTTTGGTCAAGTCACCTCTCTGTCTTCCCTTAAATGAAATAAATATACTGAGTTTCTTCAGTTATTCCAAGGCATATTTCATGGAGTTCAATTTTTTCTGTTCTATTTTTGAGCCCTTAAAACCAGAAGAGTTTTCTGCACCCAGCATTGGTATTTTATTACTTTTTCAGGGTCAAATTTTACTTCTTACAGCTCTAGCATTAGGTTCTAAACATAACCTCAGTTGGTAGTTTGCCATTACTATGCTGATATTTTCCAATGTCATGAACTTCAGCATACAGCCCCCCTCTTATACATGACCTCTCATTTTTGCTTTTAGTTTTTCTTCCTTTATGAAAGCAGATCTTTAAATTCCACTGACTTTAGCAAGTGACCCAGTTCACCCTATCTAACTAATCATCTCCCTCATTTACTGTCTCACTAATTTTTGTGTCATCTGCAAATATTCCCAGCACTGACTTTCTGTTTTCTTCCAGATCACCAATAAAGACATTTAATGGCAGGAATATCTCTCCACAGGAATGAAAGTGTTCAGTTGATGTTTCCCTTGTATGTTATTTTTTATGATGAATTTGAATGTACTTGTGTTTAACGTAGTGGTAGTTTATACAACCAAAATATTGCATGGGCAGAACAAAATTTCTCACAGATATCTTTTGTCTAGTCCAGCCAAGCTCATTGACTGTTGGAGGGAAGCTATGTTAGGGTTGCGGCTTTTAGGCTTTTGCTAGGTTGCTTCTTGTCAAACCAACCTAGTAAAAGCCACAACCTCAATCTTTGTCTTACTGAAGTTTCAACCTCAAGGCACACTCAAAACATGCTCAGTAACAGCTTTGAAATGTCTTTGATCTCAGCTTTCTGTTAGCATAACTGTTGAAACATCTTTGGGTCAGCTGGCCAATTGCCGTCTTAAGCATCCAAAATAGGAAGAAAGCAAAATAAGAGACTTGCAGAGGAGATCTATTGCAGGACAAGCTTCTCTGTCGCCTTTTGACACCTCTAATTATGCATTTGTAATCATAGGAATTTTGAAAACTTAAGCAGCTGCTGTTCCGACCAGCTGCAGACCAGTGCATGGGAACAGTGAGACTCTGGGAATTTGTCACAGCAGAGGAAAAACTTCATCTCTCTTCACACTAATGGCTGATACGCTGACTGTAAAGCTTCAACTTACAGATATTCCTAAGACAACCCCTGAAGCTGTCTGCCAGGAACTTGCAGGCCTAGTCTTTACAGCTGGATGAAGCCTGGCTATGAAAGCACCTGAACTTTAGAGAGTGAGGATGGTCCTGATGTGTCCCCAGAGGTTACACACCTTGTTTCTGTAGACCATGCACTGAGACACAGCAGCAAAAAACTTATTGCTTCTGACGTGTGGCAGCAGCAAGAGGGACCGTGAGGGGGCTTTGTGTGCTTGCAGCTTTTCTGGAGCCAGGCAGGAGCACTGTCTCTTTGCAGAGCACAGGCTGACCAACGTTTTAGCACATCTGAGAGAGTTTTGGTGTGGGAGATCCTGGTTTTGAAAGACTTCCTGAGCCATTACTTCTATGTGCCTGAAGATTTGACGAGTCGGGGAGCTTGCAATGGGAGATGCTGTGCTCCAGGCTCATGCTGGAAAAAGTGCATGCCAAACTCAGGCTCCCACCTTGGTGTACACAGGTGTTAATCCAGAGCTTTCCTGCTCTCCCCTAGGGGCTGTTAGCTGGCCATGGCTCCTACAGAGTAAAACCAAATTGAGGAAGGAAGGCTGGCAAGGGAGCTGGCTGTCCTTATCACTGCCTTAATTGCGCAAATAATCCTAAAGATCACTATAGCTGAAGCCAGGAACAGAGATGCTTTTGATCTAGGGACACTAGTCTAGCTCAGTAACTGCTTAGAAGGGAAAGTATATTGTTTTATAAGCAGATCCAGCTGCTGCTAGTTTGGAGGAGAAAGAACGCCGCAACTTAGAAAGCTGGAAATTTGTGAGAGGAGGCAGCTGACAATGACCTTGTTACAAATCCAGGTGCTCTTTGGATCTGCTTGCCTGTGTAGTGCTGAGCCGTGATCTCTCCAGATGAATCCCAAAAGCGCAGCGATAGGCTTGTGGTCAGGCAAAAGGTCCACGGACAACTCCAAAGCAGTGGTAGTTGTTAATGACTGATAAAATGAAGTAAAAATGTGTGCAGTTTTCATAAAAGAAGGAATTAACATAGTCTCAGTGAAGGACTTGCCACTTTCCCCTTGTGCCACCACTGTATAAGCTTGTGAACAAGAAATAATTTGCCTCTGAATTGACAATTTTGGGAATGCTTATCTTCAACGATCTGAGCTCACTCTCTGTTTAGCCATTTTATGATTGAAAATGCCACCTTCTGTATGAAATAATATCAGATATTATTTCAAATGTCAATGGTATCTAGCTTATAAAATAACAGCTGGATTCTGAATCTCTAGATAATTCAGAACTGGAGCTGGCCAGTTTTTTAATGGATAAAAAGAGACTTCACTGAAGATATTTTGTTCAACTGTGGGAAGCTCAGAATTCATTTTTAAAAAATGACATATTTTAGAATAAATGATGTCTTATCAGGCAAAGTGGTATTTTTTTTGCATGGAAGAAAACAAGTATTGCTATAGCTAACATCTTCCTTTCAAAGTAAAGTCTTGGCAAAGTTGTAGTTCTTAGTGGAAAGCTGACAAGCAATCAAAACCTTGACCTGTGTCTATTTGTTTGACCTTGTGTGCAGTCCTAGCAGCTACTGAGAAATAACACTTAATATGTTTCTGAAATGATGGTGTTAACTCTGATGTCCGGTCTAATTTCCTTTCTGTGCCTACATTTCCCCCTCATAAAGATTGGAGGAATACTGCATGGTAACTGACGAGCTGTGCTATCGTTCATTATTGTCCTTCACTGTTAAATAGCCTTTATGTGCTATATGTTATATGGCACTGGATGTTATTTATTAACATATGCAACTTCAAATCGTGATTCATATGAAATTGCTATCTTTGAGATCTGAAGAGAGTCCTAAAATGATGTTTAACATGATTTCTACCTCAAATACCAAGTTGTGCAACTTTGAAGAGGCAGCTGAATGAAGCTGAACAGCAATTCATGAGATTTTCATCAGCAGAAGCTTACCCTATCCCCATTTTTTAAATAAGATACAAAACCATAGTTGCTTTACAATGTAGTTTTTCTTGAAATTCAATCCATGTTGACAAAAAAGCTTCACAAAGCTTTGGATAATGTTGAATGAAGCTTCAGGTGTTCAGCTAAGTATCCCTTGCATGAGATTTGAGTGACTGTAAGTTCCCAATTTGAAAACTGTTCTGAAAACAGTGCAGGTTTTTTTTCTGACAAATGTCTGTGTGTGCATCCTTTTACAGTATCCTTTTCAGTCTCCATCTCAACTCTTCTAGCCACTTGCGGCTGATTCTATTTCCATCACATCTGAAGCAATTTGTGTGATTTCTCCCTATTAGACTTCCTTCTTCATCTTTGTGGCCCTTCACAGGACTCCCTCCAGTATGTCTGTGTCTCTTCTACTGAGGAGCCCAGCACCAGACACAGCAGTCCAGATGTGTCTCACCCGGCTCAGCAGAGGGGAAGGATCACCTCCCTAGATCTGCTAGCAGTGCTTTGCCTAATGTAGCCCAGGATGCTGCTGGTTGCCTTTGCTGCAAGGGCACATTGCTGGCTCATGTTCACCTTGCTCACCAGCATCCCCAGACTGCTCTCCAGTCGCCCCAGCCAGCACTGGTGCTGGGGTTATATCTGCCCTCAGATGCAGGACTTTGTATTTCCCTTTGTTGAGCTGCTTGGGGTTCCTGTCAGCCCATTTCTCCAGCCTGTCGAGGTCCTTGTGAATGGTGTCACAACCCTCTGGTGTATCAGCCACTCCTTCCAGTGCAAACCTGCTGAGGGTGCGCTCTGTCCCATCATCCAGATCATTAATGAAAATGTTAAAGAGTACTGGCCCCAGTATCGACCTCAGGGTACACCAGTACCCACTGCTCTCCAGCTGGACTTTGTGCTGCTAATCACAACCCTTTTAGCCTGACAGTTCAGCCACTTTTCAGTCTACTTCACGCCTACTTGTCTGGTCCATACTTCATCAATTTGTCAGTAAGGATGTTACAGAAGACAGTAGCAAAAGCCCTACTAAAATTGAGATAGACAGCAGGTAGGTATTCAGGTAGGTGAATTCAAAACACTGATTTTCTTGACTGATGGTAGCCCAGCAGACTTTGCCTGGGGCAGTTAAAGATGCACTCACAAAAATCTCTCTGCTGACAGTGCTCACAGTTGCAACCTGAAGCAAAAAGGCTGTCAAAAGTACAGACTACAAATGTATTCAGCAAGCTCAGCCCTTTACAGAGTGTAGGTAACTGAAACAAGTAATGTCTTGTCTCTCTTGAGGAAATTCAGTCCTCAATCTTCTCACTCCACATTTACAAAAGGGCAACTGAGAGTCAAATGTTTGCAGCTGAGATGGAGGAAAAAAAACAGCCCATCTTGCCCTGAGTGGTATCTGAAGATGAAAACTATTGAGCTGCAGTTCTTTAATGAGATTTGGTTTTATGAAATTCTCGCATGCTGCTGTTATAGCAGATAGTCCTTGCCAAGGGTTGTGATGCTGCCCTTCCTGCCCAGCATCTCCCCTGCACCAGCTCTTCCCGTTTCTTGAGCAGCAATGGTTCTTGTCAGGTACAAATGCCTTTTTTATGATGCTGTAGAAATCCAATAATAGAGAGCTGTGGAGAGAAAAATCTCTTCACTTCCAATATAAAAACTGGAAACTGTTTGAGGGAGGGAGGGAGGGGAAGCGTAAATTGCTAGCTGTCAGGCTTTTGATAGTTTTGCCTTTTTGGGTGGATAATATAGATCTTCCTGCACTCTCCAGAGCTGTGTCGCAACATCTTCATTGCTCACTCCACTTCTGAAGTTGCTCCTGTGCAACTTAACAGAAAGGAGAAAAAGAGACACTGATAAATTACTGGGCAGAGGGATCAAGCCTTTGTGAGTGGCTCAGGTAGATCTCCCAGCCACCAAAGTTGGTGCCTAAACACTGCACAGGATTATCTACAGTAATAAGGCCAAGCTGGGCTGCAAATCCTCAGCACACATTCATCTTCCTCAAGAACTATGCTTGATCATGATGTGATGAAAACTGCCTGCTTGGTGGGTGTACCAGGTTTGAAGGCCCAGCTGATGAACTGTGGGGCAGAAGTAAACAGCGGGTTAGATTTTTTTTGTATGTTTTTTCCAGACTTTATTATCCATGATAGTTTATGAAGTCTCTTGTCTTCTGAAGAACTGAAGACCATTTATAGATAATAACCGTTTAAAGGCACCGGTGATATTTTGAACACCGAATCAATAACAGACCTGAAATACCGTAAGCCAAGGCGGATCAGAGAAGGACTTATTGATTGATTTTTCCTTTTGTAGCTTTTGAAGCAGCACCTCTTTGGCCTCCTCTTGCCATCTGGGCAGCACGGCCCTTGCAAGATTGCTCCTTCCTGCAGACCCTGAGACAGAGCCAATACAGTCCGACGGAACAGGTCACGCAGAGCTGTACGCAGTGGGTGACGCAGACGGGGCTGGGTGACAAACTCCTCGTCAGCAAGTGTCCCAAAGAGGCAAAGGCTAGGTCCTGCTGTCAGCGTTAGCAGAGGTAGTGCTACCCCTCTGCAGGGCCCCAGAGATTTGCTGAATTTGGCCTCAAAGGGGTACTGTGAATATCTACAAATGCTGGGCGGCTGCTGGGCCAAACAAGCACTTCAAGGCTGGGGGAAAAAAGCGTTAAAGATTTGAGGTGAAGGTGGTCCCAGTGATCTTCAGACTGAACGCTACAGCACAGACAGCTGCAGCAGTGACTCAGAGCAAGACTGTTTATGCCTGCAATTTAAACAGCAGAGAAGCTCCATCCTTTTCAAGATAAAAAGCTTTTGACCACGTCTCTTTCCTCTTTCTGTGGCTAATAGCATGGTTCACTTATTGCTCTGATGCTAAAGACTGGGTCAGTGAGTACTGGCAGCTGCTAAAAACAAATGGTGCAAGAAACAGCAATGCCCTTGTGCCGTGCCAGTTTGCAGACAGACTGCCCACATCCATATGCACGTATCTGTGGTTGCTCTCTCTTCTAACAAATGGCATCTAATTAAAAATGCTACTTGGCCAAGCAAACAGAAGAGGCGGTGCAGTGTGGGGAGCAGAGCCCTGGTTTCCAAGCCTGAAGGTCCGATTCTTCCAGGGGTTTGCAGAGTGACACCGGGTTAAGTCAACACCGTGCTCTGCACTCCTGGTGCCCCCTGTAATGAAATCGCCAGCTCCTCAGAGCAGAGCCTGCCTGTGTACAGCTTTGAACAATGAGGTTTTGATCTTGTTTGAGTTCCCTTAGCACTGCATTAATACTATTATATTAATCATATTATATGATTATATGATTGACTGCCACATCACCAGGACAGTTTTTAAGAAGAATGACCCTGTGATGAAGGGACAGAGCTGAGGATGGGAAGTTAAAACTTCTCGTCTGTATTTCTGTTATAATTTTGAGCTGAGCATTTATTCCTTCAAACTCCAGATTGCATAGGTTAGCCATCAGTAAACTAAGATTTGTAGAAATTATCTTTAGATTGCTCCATTGCTGTTGTTATTTATTTTGCCACTGACTGTGACACAGATAATTCATCTAAGCTCATGTTATGTTCAAAGAGAGGCTACATAACAAAGGCAATATAAATTACCATTCTAAGCAAATGGTATTCTCCCAGGGTTTTGAAACTGAGAATGAACAGGCTGCCCAGCTGTGGTGTGAGAGGAAGGAGGGGACCCACTTGGCAGCTCTTGACACACGTGAGAATAGAGGTATCACTGGCCCTGTTTGCGGTTGACACATGCAGCTGAACTTCCTATCAGCACTTCCTTTGTCGTCTAAAATGGCATCTTTGCTAGGAGAGCAGGGACAGCAAATACCCGCCACCCCATGAACCCTGAAACAGGCACCTGTGCTTTCCTAGCAAGCCCAGAAATACTTGTCTGAACAGGTGTGATGATGGATTAGCTGTGGAGGTCTGGTAATTAAACCATGCTCAGCCCGTTGGCTGAGGCTCTGGTCTGTAATTCTCTACAATGTCTGCAGGTCGGCATATTCTTCAGCACAGCCCAGGGTTAGCCCTCGGCTCCGAGCGTGGCTGGGCACGGCCCAGGGAAGCAGCTGAAGGAGGCTGCTGCCAGGAGTCAGCGTGGGCATGGCATCTTCGGCTGGGGGAGGGAAAAGAGGGTTTTGACCTTGGAGCCATACAAAGATTCCTGACATCTTTTATTTGGTAGTATAGGTGAGGCAGTTGTGGAGGAGATTCTCCATTAGCCAGGGCCTCTGGGTGAAGGCTGGAAGGGAAAATTGCCACTGGGCAATTTCAGATTCTGGGTTGGGGTGTTGGAAAAGCCGCCCTGGGTCATCTTCACACGGGCCTCGGTCATTTTGGGTGTAATGGCTGCAGCAGTTTTACAAAGACCATTTGTGGAAGTGAAAGCGAAGAGGAAAGAAAACCACGCTTGGCCTCGCCTTCTTCATGGAGCCCTTGCTTTGTGCTGACAGCAAAATGGCACATGAATGTAAATGGGAAGGTAACAGTTCTCCTTCCCCATTCCAGGTCTGAGTCTAAGCACATTCCCTCGTTTGCTGTACCCTGCTGTCTCCTCTGTTCCTTGTCCCTCTCTCACACAATTCCTGCAGCCTTTTCCTTTTCTTGCCTCATGATCTCAGCTCAAGCTATGATTTAGATACTGCATGATTGCCTCCTGCTTGCTGTTCAGGAAAACAATGCTAAAATGCGCTTTGTTGCAGTTTTCCAGCAGTGGCAGCACTTTATCCTCCTTACAGCAAGGTGGAATAAGAATGGTGTTAGCGTTTTGATCTTCAGCAGGTTCTTCAGTTACTGTGATGAGACCAGTGCTCCATATGAGATGATATACACTGATACCTCTCTCCCATCTTAACTTTTAATGGGTAGTGCAAGAGAGATGTTTCTAAGCAATGCAATACTCGCTTTTCTTCTTTTGAGAACACAAAGCCATACACCACATCATTGTACCTTGTGCTCCACCAGCTCTACGTGGAGCATCTTGAAAACTCATGGGTTAAGCACTGGGAATTCAAGATTCACTAAGCCAGAAATAGTAAAGAAGGATTGTAACTTTATATGCTGGTGGTGAGAAGAGGGTAGCTCCTTCCTATAAAGTAGAAATGTGTTTGAAACCCCTCGTAAGAACCCCAGATCTACTAGGCAGCACAGCCAGGCCTTGTTTTCTGTTTCCTTACTCTCTTCCCTTGTCTTGTCGCTTTTTCTATATAGGAGAGACCCCAACCTCACAATATGCTCTTCTTTGGATGTTAGGGATTTGGGTTTGAATCCCCTCAGGCAGAGGAGGGACCCAAATGGGGAATGCCACATCTGGGACAGGGACTCAGTGCATGGCAAGTGGTGAGTTTTAAGATGAGTAAGACATCACCTCTACGGTTTAGGTACTTCAGGGCCAGGCAGCAGCTGGTTGCAGAATCAGTTATGGACTGAGATTGGGCTGTAGTTTCCACTTGAGTCCCACTCTAGATGCTGAGATCTTTCTTGAATTCAGTTGCAAGAGCTGACTTTCTTTGAAATAGCTCTTTTTGTAGGCTTTCCAAACCCGATAGGCTAAATGCTGGATTCCTCTGACAGTCTGTATAGGAAATCTGAAAGAATCATGCCTCCTATTAGTATGATCTGAAGGTATTTGGAGTCCACCTGATCCCTCTGCTGACACCATCTGTCTTGACATGAGGGCCAGAACTTAGAATATGTATGTGTGATTTGATTTCCCATAGCTAAGTCGAGTATTCATGAATTAATATCATTGTATGATTATTAACTCTCAGCTGGCAATGGCTTCTTGGAAAGGTATGCTTAGTAATTCATCCCATTTTGACATTTCAGTGACTGCATCAATAAAAGGTGTCTTTCCATATTCATACTCATATTCATAGCTAAGAAGTCCATTGCTCAGTTCATTCAAAGCTGTTCCAGTGTGCAGCCCGACATCCTTGCAGATATGCAAGGATAAAGATTTCATATCCTTATGGGCCTTTATCCCACTAAACAAAAACACAGAGAAATTTTCCTTTTATTGCTCATGTGCTGTAGGCAAGTTACATTTTGGCCCTGAAGTGTGCAATTGAGAAATCACATATTAAACATCATTAGATTAATGTCATTGTGCATTTAAGCTTTTGCAGAATATTAACTTGTGCTGATGTTGCCAGACACACTCAATGTACAAGGGTTAGTTTTGAATATTACCAAAACGAAGAGTCATGTTTCAGGAATGTAATAAATCAATAAATGTCTGATTTATAAGCCTGCTTATTCTTGTGATGGATAGCAAAAGGTGTTTTAAGTGTCAGCCCAAACTGGTGTGCAGTGAACATACTCTTCTAATCTAGTGAGATAAACCCATCACAGGGTGGGATGTTTCAAACTCCAAGGAGCTTAATTATACTTTGCATCTGGATGTCAGCAGGGAGAGCACTGCATGTCTTTGTTCCATGCTTTCTTGCCTAATCTCTGCTTCTTTCTGCCAACCCTCTTGTCTCTGTTCCTGCCTCTCTCTCAGGGTATCCCAGAGAAGCAATTCCAAAGACTTTGGGGAAGATGAGGCTGTCTCTTGATGCAGTATGGATTCAGCTGTTGTGCCTCCATTCTGGTGGTCCCTACTGCCTTATCTTTTAATACAGCTAGATATATACAGTTGCCTTGTGGAAGTCCTGTCATGTTTAATTGGCATAAATATTTTTTTTTCTGGATGCTGAACACTTTGGGTTTGGTTGGTTGTTGTGTTTTTTTTCAGTTTTCACAGCTGCCCTCTGTGCATCTCATAGTGTTTTCCTGTTTGCAGAAGAGCTTTGTCATCCAGTTGAAGGCTGTCATTTTGAGAGGGATACAGTTATCTTTTATGTATTGAAACTAAATATGGAGCCCAGATGATCTACCTTTAGTGTCTGAGAACACCACAAAATGTCCCTGGCTGCCGCAGTTTATGTGAGCACATGTTCTTTGTAGTAATTTATCAGATGTTAAAGCATGCCTTGCTCCAGAGGCTCTCCTACATGAACAAACTTAACTTTGATACAAGTCCAAACGTAGCTCATTCTGTATGAGCATACTGAATCACAGTGGCTAACCAGGCATCAACTGCAACCAGACGACTGTGGAAGACTATTACTGGCTGAGGCAGACGGAAGACACTAGTGTGTAGAAAAGCTGAGTTGTTTGGGAAATACTCTTTAAGCACCAAGCAGTTACAATAAGCATTTTTTCTTAATAAGCATAGCCTCTACCAATAATTAATTTGCATAGTATCAGCTTACCATTATCAGATTGGAGGGCCAATTGCTTACATCTTTGCCAGAATTGACCGTGCAATTAGGAAATGGTGGAGAAGGCTAAGGCAATCATGAAATTACACAGGGCATGAGCTGAAGGCCTGAAATGAGTTTTCAAAGACCCCTTAGTTTTGGCATGCTCTAACAAGGGCAAAGTCAGACCTGGCAAACTAGTTTTTTACCAGAGGGCTTGCATGGACTGGGTTTGGATGCAATGGAAAAAGACATAGTCAGGGCAAGACTGACTCTGTAAAGGTGCCTACACCAATTAACAACTTATCCCTACAGGTGATACTTCACAGATTTTAAAGGAGTTGACCTAATATTACTCAATCTGACTTTTGAAACTGCATCAGTGGCCCAGTGGTGTAATTGAGGAAGTAATATCAGCTACTGTGGGCATTTCATCCCAAGACATGACAGAAGGAGCCAGTGGAATTAACCTTGGTCGTGGTAGTGTCCAGATGGCTCTGGGCCAGCGGAAACTGTTCCAGGGGAGTTTGCAGAACTGAGTTTCACAGGAAACTGAAGGCTGGCACAGTGATTCCTGCCAAGTACAGAAATTCCTGCCAGACCTAACCTGTACATACTTGGATGATCTATCAGGTCAGGTATCTTCCCTCCCTGTCATTCTGTGTGTCTCCTTCAGCCACTAGCTTTCAAATCTGCTTTAAGGTATGAGCACACAAAACTTGCTGTGAACTAAAGCAGAACTGGAATTGCACCTTACCAGCTATTCCAGAGGAAATGCCTATTGCATGGAAGAGTCTGTGGTAAATGTGAGATGATTTACATGCCCATGAAAACCTCCCTAGGGCCATACAGACTAAAAACCAAGCTGCAAACGTTTTGTATTTCTCTCAACTAACGCTGGCAATCAGAGCACACTCTGCAGAACTGGAGAGGTGGTTTTCAGCCTTCTCAGACTCTGGAAAGAATTATACAAAGCTTTTCTCCTGCTTGACAAGCGGTCCCACCATTAAGCTACGACACCAAAGTTCCATCCTCCTGCCTTAGGAGACATGCACAGTACTTTGTCAGGAGCTTCATGCTACCGAAGGTGATCCACAGTGACCAAAGCCTGCTCTTCCAGTTGAATCAAGGGAGATGTGCTGCTTAGGCCAGGCCAGTTCTGCTTCTGCACACATCCACAGCTCTTGGCAGCTGGAGAACTTAAAACAGCAGAGAGCATGAGTTTAGATGGCAGCTTTAGATGGCACTTGAGAGCAGCGTTGCATTGATCACGATTTGGACGTAGGCACCACGGTTCTGTCCACACCCTGGTGCAGGTATGTGTTTTATTGGATTGTACCCTCAGGTGGTGTTTCTAGTAATGTAATCATATATGTACATAGGTATTGTTAAATAGGCATTTAAAAGCATGATCTAAGTAAATGAGGTCTCTGTAGAAGGGTAACTTGTCCAAGACCAACACCTACTCAGCCACACACAATAGTGGCTAGGGTTTTACAGCACCGCTATCTCATTACACAACTAAGGCAGTTTAATGCTAGCATACACAGGGATACAAAAAGGCAATGAAAACAAAGCAAAACAGAAAACAAAACAAAGCAAAGCAAAAAGCAGAGCCATCCATGAAAATCAACAAATACATCAGCCCAGTGGAAAGGCGGTTTGAGGCACGATTCCTAGAGAGAAACAGCTGGTGGCTCCATTTCTCTGGGGGACTGGTATCTACTCCGGTTTGGCTTCAACATTTGATGAAGTCCTTCGTCCCCAGGGACAGCAGACATCTAATTCTGTTGTTTTGCACGAGCAACAGTCATTTCACAGCAAAGTAAAGCAGGTGCAAAATACAGAAAATAATAAGCCACTTAACCCTCACCAAAATGATTCTGAAAGCAGCAAGGCAGTGGAAAGTCAATTTCCCTGTTCTTTTTTTTCCCACAGCAGTTCAATAGAACTTTTAGTCTGAATGAACCAAGGGAGGAGAAAATAGATTTTGCTAAAAGTTGCTGGGGTTATAGTCTGGCGAGACTGAATTCACAAGGAGTTCAAGTGCTGATGTAATGTTAGCATCACCCCTGAGAAAGACAGGTGAGAAAAGGCTAGATGAAATGCTTCTGCCCAGATAATAAACAGTGAGACTTGGAGGTCTTCAAAAGACAGGATGATTCACAGCTATCCTCAGATTTGTCTGATCTTTGCTAAGGCTGTAGCAATAGGTTTTTTTTTTAAAGGAAGTTACCAACCAGCTGTGGAAGCTGTTCAGGTCAGATTAACCAAAAAAAAACCCCAAAAAACCCTCAAATCATGATTTTATTTTTTGTCAGTCACAGACATTTGCCTCTTGTCAAACAGGTGTACAAAAAAGAAAAAAAAAAACACAAATAAAACCAAAGGAAAAAAAAAAACCCAAACCAATTGATGAGATCCCTCAACTGTGAGATAGGAGGTGCTGCTAACTGAGTATGTGATGCCTTGGACTACAGGCTTGGGAAGGAAGTGTTCCACTAAAGGGGACTGTACCTATTACATTGAAAAATGTCATTTGTCTTAAAAAATAATCATCATCCTTTTTAGTTTGGTACATTCTTGTTTCTCCTCTGACCTATACAGCCTTACTGAAAGGACAGCTCATGGATAAGAATAAAACACTTTCTGTTCTCAAGAATCCTGGTTTTTTTTAGCTGCTTCTTTGGACCAGCTATGCTCTACACCTCTTCCAGGCAGAAGCAGGAGACCTCCATTCATTTCCCTGTTCATGTGACTGGGAACTGTTCAGCATCAATGTATTTAATTGGTGTAAGACCAGCAGACAAGACTGCAAGGTATCACTTTCCTTGCTAAAGGAAACACTCCAAAAGCTGCTGCAGCACACAGTTGATACGTGGTTTCTTAGACCTGAGGTCTTTTGTTTAACTTTCATGAAAAACATGTTATCAAAATGTATTTTTTTCTTAACAGGGTAGTTAGAATGCTATGGGTATCTCTGATTAACATTTCCATTTTCTCTTGCAGTCACAGAAAGTCATTTCATCTTGTTTCATCTGTCACTGGTCAGAGGACAGGAAATTTTACTTCAAGGTTTGTGAAAAACTCATTTTTACAAAAAGAGACATTTCTGACTAAAGAAAAATCTCTGCTAAAATGAGCAAGAGGTCCAATGTGAAATATATTTCAAATCTGGTTCAGCACAAAAACTGTCGTTAACTGTATTAGGAAAACTAGAAATTTTTTTTAGGTAGAGCAGATGGTGTTAAAATTCCTCTTCAGCTTGTCTGGAGCGAGAGCATTTCAGTTCCAGCAGTCTCTCCACAGTGTCTGCAATTGTACGCTCACCATGCACCTTATTATCTCGGGTGCGGATGTTAACTGTTCCACTTGCCTTCTCCTTTTCACCAACAACTAGAAACAATCAAGATGCAAAGAAATCAATTTAACATTTTGCAAGCTCTTCCCCCCCCCCATTCCCTTAAAACTTATGCATACTAAACAAAAATTCTAAAAAGCTTACCAACCAACACATCAAATCCTTCTTTGCCCTCCTCCCAGTTAGCCCCACTTAGGTCTGTAACAACCAACAGCCTTATCTAATTTCGTATCATTTAATAGGTTTTAGTATGTTATGAAGAGCATCTTAGCAAAATATGAATAAAGAGAAAAATAAACTTAGTAGTCCAGCTTGACTTACTTCTTATTAGAGAGAACCACAAAGCCAAAATGAGAAATAAACATGAAGTACTCCATAGGCAAAGATCAGAAAGACAACTTGATTGTAAATAACCAATAGCTATTTGTTTTCTTTACAGAGACAGTAAGACAGTTTACTGGAAAATCCCAAAGCTATTTTACCTAAACATTAAGATACAGATACCAAGATGTATGTATGTCTCATCACTAATATCAATTTTATATAATATACCTGGAGGTTGCCACAGGAGATTGTATTTCCCCGGTATCCAATCTACATGCAGTGGACAACTCTTTGAAACAACCTCTGAACATAAATTAGGTGGGATTTTTTCCCTGACAGGCTGGTCATTTGTTTGTGGTCTTGAAGGTAAAACGTGGTTCTGTCTTAGCTGTATCATATGTTTAAAGTTTTAAAGAACAAAATAGCTTTATTCATGATTCTATCAATTACTCTGAGGGTACAGTTTCTCTGTCAAAGGCTCCTTCACTCTAATGGATCCCAGATAGCTTTAGGGTCAATGGCAGACCCTCAATTTACAAGACACAACTAACACCGTGCTTCAAATCAGATACTTCAGGGTCAGTTTCTACTTGTCCCTGCATCACCCTCTCATGGAAGACTCTTTTCCAACGCATGGATATATAGCTCTGAAGTGCACCACAGCTGAATGCAATGAAAATATGGTACTACTTTTGCTAGACTTGAAACAAGAGCATGAATTACTGGGGCGGGAGGGGAATGGAAAAATTGCTTAACAATCTGACTGACAAAGGGCAAGAGATTTCATATATGTCTCCACACTGCTGACCAGAAGACAGCAAAGACTTTTTTCTAAAGCAGCAGTAATGCCTTGGGCCACAGTAATCTCCCTTTAGTGACAGCCAAACAAGCCAGAAATGCCTATTGTGCAGGCAGGACAGGTTCTCTGGAATGGAGATTCTTAGGGACAAAGTGACCTAAAACACCTACTACCACTCTTAACATTACTCACAGAAGAAAGATCAAATCCTACAATGTAAGCAAGAAAGTCAGCCAGGATAAGGTAACAAATGCACTATACATTACCCAGAATAAAGTTATACTGTGCAAGCTGGGCATTTCTGATCTTCTTGTTCAGCGTGCACCCAGGATCTACATCAACATCTGCCATTAATCCAGCATCATGGAAGTGCTGCCTGACCTATGAGGAAAAGTATTTAAACTGTCACTATAGGATATTCATGACAATGAATTAATTATGACTTGCAGACTTAAGCCAATCAATCTTATCTGACCCCTAAAAGAAAGGCACTGTCGTTGGCTCAATGTTAGAGATGAGCCCCGTTCAAGAAACCAAAACAGGTCTGCTATCATGCAAGCACAGACACACTAAATCATAGAATCACAGAATCGTTATGGTTGGAAGAGACTTCAAAGATCATCAAGTCCAACCGTATACCCAATGCCACCATGCCCGTTAAACCCACTAAAGCATATCTCGAAGCACCACATCTAAACATTTTTTGAACACCTCCAGGGATGGCGAGTCCACCACCTCCCCGGGGAGCCCATTCCAATGCCTAACAACTCTTACAGCGAAGAAGTTCTTCCTAATATCCAAACTGAACCTCCCCTGGCACAAATAAATAACTAAGCAGTGATGTAAAAATCTAATGTTTTGGGCTGAATAGTGATTTGAGCTTGATACTCTAGAAGGCAGCAGGATGGTGGAGCCTTCTGATTAGAAGATTTATTTTTTTTTATTTTGCAGACTATTTTATTTATGCATAATGTGCTTGAAAGAAATATAGGAGAAGGTCTCCTGGATGCTAAATACGCAATGACCCATCTTCATCTTTCTTATTGCTTCTGCAAGATGCACATGGCCATGGAAGACTAGAACCCATACAGTAAGACAGCTTTTGAGCTAGAAAGAAAAAAATAAGTTTTCCAAAAACAGAAGCCTCACAAAGATCAGCATTTGTTGTTTAGATACCCAAAATCTATTTCAGGTCCTCTTTAAGATATATCTACAACTTCAGCAGCTAATTGTCATTGTATTATAAAAATGAGACAATGTAATATACAAAGACTTATAACATTTATCTGGAATAAATGCTATTAATCATTAATAACCAAGTATCTCAACTATATACAACACACTGAAAAAAAGCCCCAAAACCATATACATCACCTTTTGAGCGTACTCATCACATGTTGGTCCCACTGGTACCACCATCACCTGCTGTGGCGACAGCCAGAGTGGCCTTCGATAAACAAACAAAACAAGTTTATGTAGCTTTCAGTATTTTTTGCAGTATGAAAGATATTCTTAACAGATAGGACTAAAATCTACACAAGATATTTGTACAGTCAGCTGCTTAGATTGGGTTCAGAATCAATGACAGCCCTATACTCGTAACAATTTATCCCCCAAAAAGAACCAAGCATCTCAAAGAATTGCAGTGTGGACAAGAGCACTTTTTCACCTGAAGATTCAAGTTGTGTTTTACAACAGACAACAAATCATGTGAGTTGTTGAGCTTATTACTAACTAATCACAGGAAAACGTTCACTTTTGAGTCTTCTTATACTCAGAAGGGTCATTCCCATGAGGTATTATACTGCAGCAGGTAAAGGAGATGACCTACATAAATGACTTGTTGCAAGGCAGCCCAGCTGCAAAAGCAAAGTTCAGAGATACACACTTTGGGCAGATGAGCTGTATGCTGCACCTGCATGAGTGGCATCATGTAGAGGCTACCACATCTAGAATTATTTAATATCTAAGGAAGGCGGTTCCGAAGGACTTGCCCTGTGGTACAGCTATGGCATGCCTCCGTAGCAAGCCCGCAGAACAAACCCTCTTGATTCTTGCATACTTGGGGCTAATTTCTCTTCTACATAAAGTGTTTGCTTAAACTGGAATAATAAATCTACTTTTCAACGTTACCATTTGCCTCCATAGTTTTCAGTTAGAATGGCGATCATTCTCTCCACAGATCCCAAGATAGCCCGGTGAATGATAACTGGTCTGGTCTTGTCATTACCATCATGGCTGTGAAGAAAGGTTTCGGTTTTTGTTTCTTAAATGTAAGGTTTTTTCCTTGATGTAAACTTATGCCTGGAAGTGACAGGAAAGTTAGATTATATAGCAATTAAAACCACCAGCCCCTGTCCTTACCTGACAAAGGTGAGGTTAAATCTGACTGGCAGCTGGAAGTCAAGCTGGATTGTAGCACATTGGTGGTAACGGCCAATGGCATCTTTAATCTGGATGTCAATCTTAGAAACAAAAAGACACAAACTTTTACTACTGTTTAAGACACAAGCATGCGCCTCTGAAAGCAAACTCATTGTTTTAAGATGGAAAGTTTCAATCAATGCAGAGGAACTGTATGTAGCTTTAGACAATATACTTTTACTTCAGCCTACATCAGGACTTATTTGCAGGTTTTGATGCAAAATATGTTAGAGTTAAAAACAGGGTGAGCAAGTGCAGGGACATTACTTCAGGAAGAACTACATTTAATAGGTCAGACTATTTTTTGTGAGTTTCAATCTGGGACTTTCATGGGCCTTTTCACTGAGTGAATTCAGCAGCACGTAAGTGCAAGTGGCAGAGCAGAACTGAACATGTCTCTCCAAAAATGAGATTTCTTCAAGCCCAAACTGACAAATTTATACTCCTTTATTATGCGGTATTTGAATACTTTGTAGCTTATGTCACAAATTCAAGGTATGAACATGGGATGAGAATCCTACTGTTAAATAGCCCACTTACCCAGTAGGGATCACATTAATCAATTACATTTGTTCTGACTACGAGTATCTACAGTCAAGCCTATTCTATTGCATCTTACACTTTAATCCTGACTACACTTATGATAGAACTTAGACGGAAAGACAGGCAGAAAACAGTAGGTTTATAGTGTCCTGACCTTACTTATTTATCACATTGCTCTCTAATTCAACACTTTAGCAGTATGGCTATATTTTGGGGCCGTGTGCCTTATTTTAATTTGTATGTGAAACAAACAGATCAGTGTCTTATTAACTGAAGTTCTAAATGTCTTTTAATTTTGCATTCAGAAGCCAGAGTTCATCATAGTTCAGCTACTCACCAAAGAGCTTCTATGAAAATAAACTATTTACACCCTTTTTTAATTTCAAGTCACCCAGTTAAAGAGTAGGAAAAAAACCATCCAAGTAGTTTAAAGGCACTCTAAATACAGAGCTTAACCTAAAAATGTAACTTTAACTAGTTTCCATTAAAACCAGTGCAAAACGCTGCATGTATGCTCACCTTACTTTGGCTAAAGTGTATTAGGAGCAAGTATAAGGTTAAGTAAGGTTAACAAACGTTCCCGTAGATATTTGCCTTCTTTCAAATCAACTGAGGAAATTACTAAATCTTGTTTGCATTTCACATTATGAATGATTAGCTGCTGTAACACATTTCACCTACAACCCATAAAAGGAAATTGATTCCATTAGCATACAAAGAGAGAAATCAGAACTAGTTTACTAGATGACTGAATATAGACATAAATGTAGTGTAGGTTTATTAGGGAAAGATTTACAAGTAATTTTGTAAGGCTTTCTGTCCTTATGCTCAAAGATATCAGGAAATTTCTAGAAAGCCCTACTTAATCTGTGCAAACTGAAGAGACAGCTTTAAAAAAAGCCAATAAAACCACAAAACCAATGCAAGGGGCTTTTTAAAATACCAAAACCCACTAGAAACTCAATGCAGCTACAAAACTGTGCCAGTAAAAGCAACATTTTTCAAAAATTTGTTTTACCAATAAGTTTACTTTCATTGTTCTCATGATTTAGGATTCACTTATCACCCAAACGATTATTTCTAATGCAGCAATTGCTGTGGTAATACAGATCATACAGTGCCACCTTCTGTTCATGTCTCCCATTAAACTAATCAGATCTGTTTAAGCAGCAGACAAATAGTTCATACATGAAAACTGGGTTTAATTAATCAAATGAGCATTAAAGCTATGTGAAAAATCAGGATCACAGAGTCTTATTTCTCTCTCAAGTGTGTCAGAGTTCATGTATCTGGAAAACCACAAAATTTCAGCTGTATAGCATCTTAAAATGGTATTAGATAACTATAAAAAAAACCCTCCTCTTCCTAATCCCAGCTCTTAACAATCTCAGGTTGTACCATGTCGTCAGTTTAAGAATCAGATTTGTACTATATCCTCCAGTCAAACCTAAACAGCACCAATGCTTTAGAAACGCATACTGACATTGAAAAATTTAATTATAAATGTTACATTGGAAGGGAATGTGCAGGAAAGTGAAAAATAAAAGTTGTCTTTACCAAGAAGATCATGAATAAAACCAAACAGCATCACCATACTATTTTCTTCCCCTTGCTCATAGTAAGATATGAGAAACAATCTTTATATATTAACAGCATTTAGTGTCCATCTGTATTTGTTTAATTAACTTAGAGCAGAATGCTAACTAGATGGAGACTTTGTCTTGGTCAGGTATTTATCTGAAGTCATCTGGCAAACAGTCTGTGCAAACAGATGCCCAACATTTGTCTTTCTGGGGAAAGTGCATCATTTTGTAAACACAGGAAGACTTTGTTTTTTTTCCTGTTCATCCACTATACTGCAAAGAACAGTATTTGCATGCTATCCCTACTGCCAAGATTACAGTAGTATCAATGGAAAACAAGGAATTGTGTAAATTTCATCTGCCTCATCCAAATAGAATCAAAAGCCTAACGCAGCTAGCGGTTAGCAACATACTAACCTTAGGTCCATAGAAAGCTCCATCACCAGGGTTTAACTCCCACTTCTCACCAAAGTCATTGAGGCTATTTTCCAGTTGCTAGAGATAAAGGACACACACGTTCAGTGTTTCTCAATTATTCGCTGTCTTTCCATGTTACAGCATCAGGTCAGCCTGCTGCTACAGATACAGGACACTACCAATTCTCTGTACTTCTCAGTTACTGCTGCAACTCTTACTTTCTGAAAAAGGAAAGTTTTGGAAAAGCCCCAGCTAAAAAAAAAAAAAAACTTAGTCCAAATTTAAGAAAACAAAATTAATGCATTCATTTTGAAAGAGGCCAAAAAAGCAGCGTTAGCCAAGATGCAAGAAATTTTTATGCTAGATTCAAAGTTTGTAGATAATATTGACAGGGGATCCACCTTGATACACCTAATGTCTATTCT
Organism: Cariama cristata; assembly: GCF_000690535.1. Taxonomy (NCBI): domain Eukaryota; kingdom Metazoa; phylum Chordata; class Aves; order Cariamiformes; family Cariamidae; genus Cariama; species Cariama cristata. The sequence continues at coordinate 41,098 of NW_009603257.1, forward strand.
TGCCCTATCTTTTCCCCAGCCTTATCTTCACCTGCAGGGGCTAACCCCTTCCCTTTAATCATGAAAGTAAACTGGCTTTTGGAAGACGGCTCTAAGTCTTAGTACAGGGGCTGCCAGAATTAGTTCTCTTCCTCTTTTTAATTATCAAAAAAGTACAAGGTGAGAGAGAAGGAAGGACAGGTAATTTGATTCTGACATGGAGATTGCTTCTGTATGGAAAGTATTTACAGCAGCCAGACTGAATTGAAGACAGTTATTAAAAGATATATTGCTCGTGTCCAGCTGTCAGTGTACCTCCCAGAAGGCAATATGTTCTCACAGGACTTGCAGCTGCAGCCTTGCTTTCATATAAAAAGTTAATAAAATTACTGTTTACCTTTTCAGCTTGATTCCACACTTCAATATCTCCCAGGTACTTTTCAGGACGAGTAGAGAGATTCAGTTTAAAGGAAAATCCAAAGACATCATACACAGTACGCAAGAATTGCAGACAACTCTTTATCTCCTCTTCAATCTTTTTGAGAACAGAAATAAAGTCTCAAATACAGAAAAATCAGTTAATCTGATTTTAATACCCAATTTCATTTAAGAGCAGCCCATACCTGCTCCATAGCACAGAATATGTGAGCATCATCCTGCTGGAACCGACGTACTCGAGTGAGTCCTGTAAGAGCTCCTGACAGTTCATTGCGATGCAGAACACCAAAATCAGCCAACCGTAATGGCAACTCGCGCCATGATCTTGGACGATGATCAAACATAAGGCTGAAGGAAAAGTTTATTACATGAAGCTCATCTAGATCGAAAATTCTGCAAAGAACAGCCAATGAGAAGCAGCCAGTACCTAAGCAGATGCCCACAATGCCAATGATGTAATCTGAATACAATCATCATTCACATCTAGTTCTCTCAAGAAAACAAATGCAGTTATCCTTTTATATATGGTAGGCTTCCCCCACCTCACAGAGAGAAGATGAAAGAGCTCCTAAAACTGAGCATTGAAACCTGAATGCCTGAACTGCCACAAAATCGGCCTCAGTATCTGTTTTGGATATCAAGGTGTTGTAGTACCAAGGTAAGCTTCAGCTCTAAAACACAGTCAGTGTAATGTTGGAAAAATTACATTTCTCAGTGTCTCAAGTAAAGAGAGTATGTAGACAACAAGACTCATAGTTACATCACTCCTGACAGCATGTCTCATCTGGATACCTGAAGATAGCCATCTTTACAATTAAGCAGGCAAAAGAAACAGGTTTGTTTTTTTTTTAAAAATCATCATCATCTTTGGTAAACCTGATTTGCTATTTATTTACCAGTGTCCTGGACAGTTCATAGGCTTCAGAGCAAAGATTTCTTTCTCCACTTCAAAGGAAAACATATTGTCACTGTAATGCTGCCAGTGCCCTGAAGTCATCCATAGTTTGCTGTTGAAAACATTTGGAGTGACAACCTCCTGGAATCCACGTTTTCGATACTCACTCTAAAACAACAGACCCAGTACATAAAATAACTAATAAAGCAAATAAAAGTAATGGTACTCAGCCTTCAATCTGCAGCCATAAAAATATACAAAAGCTGCCCTACAAAAGTCTATGACTCGAGAATAGAAGAAGAGGAGAGAAGAGGAAGAGAAATGAAAAATTCACGTTGGACATGCCAGGATACATCCCTTCCACCAGCACCACCCTTCCCCTAAACAAATCCTCTGTAGTAAGCAAGAAGAACAAGTTTCCTCCCTGCAAGCAAAGCAGCAGTCTCTAATTATTCAATGACACTTGGTAGTACATTGCAGCCCAAATATACAATAATAGGACAGACTTTAAATATTACAACAGGAAGATCAGGATTTTTTTCTACAAATAATTTCATAACAAATAGTTCTGCAAGGCCAAATTTAGTAAGTTTATTAAAACAAGTAAATATGCATCAGTGGAACAGCTGTAGTGTGACTCTAGCTGTACTATTACATGTCAAAGAACTCATATTATTAAGTATCATTATCCCTGTTTTTACTGCAGGTATAAATTACTGATAAAAACATAACAGAGATTGTGACAAGACCAATTCAAAGAAACCAGGTTTCTTTAGTTCCGTGGCTTACAGAACTAAGAGATTAAACTAACTTGAAATGAAGGGCTGTTACTTGTAGCATGCTGTTACATACTTTTTCTAAAATTAAATAATTTCTTCTGTAAGAAGATTTCCAAAAGACATTACTTACTCGGATGAATTCAATTAACGTGTTATAAATGTAAGCTCCTTTTGGCAAGAAGAAACAGCTACCAGGGCTGAGCTCATGAAAGAAAAACAATTCTTGGTCCTGTAGAAAAATAATATTTCGAAAACTTAGTATTTGTACACCACCTTTTTCACTTAACATTCACAAATTAATTACTACTGATTAGGCATCACTAATCGGAAGTTTTTAAAAAAAATAATAAAAACATGCAATACTAATAGATCAGATGCTTTTTCACTAGTGTTTATATCTCCATCAGTACTTGTAAGGGAAGAAGATTGTTCAGCTTCCTGTTTCATTCACGATGCTCCAAAACTTCATGTTTATGTGTAACTCCTAACTGTACACAGCTCTCTTTGTACACTGACAAGTAATGTTTAGTTCCACTTCTGCAGCTCACTAATTATTTGCACATGAACTGAATGTGTGAACTGTAGTTGACTAATGTTGTGACAAACTGTACACATGCTTGAGGACTGCATATAGTGAATTCTTCTGTATATTTTCCTGATGTTCTAGAAGCATGTGTAACAGTGTCCAAGACTATCAATTATCTGACAGGGTTTCCGTCTAAAAAAAACACCAAAGACCAACCAACAAAAAAACACAGAAATGTTTTACAGATTCTGAAATCACACAAAAGAAAAGAACTGAGACTCAACAGGCTTCAGCAAACTGTGTAGGAATGAGCATTGCCTGTAGACTGAAGTGTTCATGTTTTGCAGACCAAAGTGTTCACGTTCTGTTCAGATTCATCTCTGGAGTAAGTATGTCATTGTGTTTAGAACAGCAAAAAGTCTGAAGAGAAGTTATTTGCTTTAGGACTTTTGATGTTCTTTGAGAGAAAAGTATCTGACTTTGCAACTCAATTGAAAATACAATTGTGTCACATCTTGGTTGTGGCAGCAAGTATATGCTGTCTTTGAGATGCTTCTAGTTAAGGGGTTACATCCACACAGTGTTTGTGAAATACATTATCAGAAAAACTGTCTCACCCGCCCAATTTTTCTGTGATCTCTGCTTTTAGCCTCCTCCTGAAATTTCTCCCACTCCTTCAGCATTTTTGTATCTGGGAATGAAATTCCATAGATCCGTTGGAGGGATTCCATATCAGCCTTGCCTTCCCAATAGGTAGAAGAATTCTGCATGCAAAAAATAAATGAAACATTGAAGAAAAGGAGGAGCCTCCACACATACTGCTACTATCTGCTATGAAAAGGCATGCAATTATTATTAAGTCACTACACTTAATGTAGAACAACTAAGGCATAAGGAGAGTTTTAATCTTAAACTCAGAACACTGATTAGAAAAATCCAGAAAGAACAGGAGAACAGAATATGTAAAAATGGTTTCAAGCTCCCTCTTGTCCTTTTTTTTAAGCCTATTTGTTCTCTTTGTAGCCATCCTATTCCAACTGTTTATCCACACTCAGCTGTAACCATCAGCTGAGCAAAAACTATAAACTCTAATTGATACAGTTCAACCAAGCCTTAAGCCACACTCATGTTTCCTGTCTGTGCTGAAGTGCAGACCCTGGACACCTAGTTGGGCTCCACATCATTTGAATATCATTCTAGCACACAACCCTTTCCCAACTTGTTACATTGAGTTTTTGGCCAGGTTACCAATTTCATGGTATGTTCTCGGATAAGCCACCATGGTACTGCCCAAAGACAGCAACACGTTTTCAGTGAAAACATTTGTCTAAGGCAGTTTCGGCAGTTACCTTATGAATTTTTATGGTCTTTATCTTGCCAGTATGTCTGACATGAGGGCCTCTGCATAAATCTATCAAGGGACCACACCTAAGAATAGGAAAACGTTTATTTAGTATATTTCATCCCAGAAAGATATATCAAGTAATACTACGATGCATGTGTAATTACCTGTATACTGTTGTAGTTGGAGTATTGACCTTCTCATTCAGGATGCGACACTTGAATTTATTATACTGAGAATAAAAGCAGCACACGTTTGTTAACTCCTTGCTAAGCAAGAGAACTGGCCAGCAGTTTAAATTATTTGCAAACTTGATGCTATGCTGCATCAAAAGAGGATTATAAGAGACAGACAGACACTCAAGTAATGGAACAAGCTTCCCACAGAGCAAGTTGTGCAGTCTCCGTCCTTAAGAGGTTTTGAAGGCCCACCTGGACAAGCCCTCAGAAACCTCACCTAACTTCAGTGTTGATCCTATGCCCTCTGCATGAGATTAGACTGGAGATCTGCACAGGTACCTTCCAACCTGAATGACACTATGATTCTCCTGATGTCCTACCAGTGAATGCTGAGTAACGTCTATCTCAGGAATGTCAGAAAATTATTTGCAGCTAGGTACTAAAGAGAAAGGATCAGCTTTTAGTGTTGTTTAGACTTTCTCAGAAGTCCTCATTCTAAAAAATGTTTTATGAAACTTTCTGAATGCATCAGCACATGCAGTTATAGTATCCCCACAGCATTTTATTAACAGTCAATATAATACAGGCATATAACTGCACATAATATATTGCAAATTTATACCTGTGGGAAACAAATGAAGAATGTGGCTTCAAAGATTTTGCCAAGGTCACCTTGGGAAGAAAGAGAATTCTTACAGTTGCACAATATCTAATGCACATTCCTGAGAACCTAAGGATTACACCTTCACTCATTTTTTTTAAGTATCACAAATGAGCTTATAAGAACATATCACCTTAAAAATTTATTTTGATAGACCTTCCTCTACCACTAACAGAACATGCAGCTAAAGTTACAAATAAAGAATAACTACACGATGCTAGAAACAACCTTCTAAAACAGCCTACCTTAAACATTTCAAGCAGTGTTTCCTTCTTAACTTCCAGTCTTTCAAAGGCTTGTTTTTCCTTCATTATCTTTTTGCATAACGTTTCTAGAGCAGAGAAGTCATTACTTGATACACCCCTAAAATGAACACAAACAAAAAAAGTGAATCATTCTTGCTTTCACTTGTAATTTCTGACTCAGTTGCAATGCACTAGCTTGTGGATGGGACGCACTGCAAGAACAAAGCAATCTGCAGTAGTGCAGATGACTTTGTTCTGGGAACGAGCAGGCAACAGAAATTTTGCTGTGAGTGCCACCCCCCTACTCCTAAAAAAGAAAAATACAAAACCTACCCTTCCTCAAGGAACATGTCATAATAAAATCCATTTTCTATTGGTGGGCCATAGCACAAACACCCACCATAGATTCGCTCCATAGCTTCACCCATTATGTGAGCACTTGAGTGCCAGTACACCTAAGGGAAGTAAAAAAAGAGGGGATCAGTCTGAATATGCACAATGCATTTCTGAGTATTTTATTTAAAACCTTTTCTGAAATGCTCGCTTTTAAGGATATTTGATGCAGATCCCACATTAGAGCAGTCTGCAGAACAGAAACGACCTGCCCAGCAACACTCTCATTCAAAGCACCAGTACTTCCAAAAGATAACACTGGAAAATTGTTTACAGCCCGGTACCAAATAATTCTTACTTTCAACTATTGTTGAAATTATTCAATCATTGTCAAGAAGTCAGGAACCTAATTCAGAAACTTTTTTTTCTATGAATTTCAATCAATCAGCTCTGCATAAAGATCAAAAGGTACACTTTTACCATAAGGCTGTGGTCCTAATCGAAAGATTTTATGCATGGGAAATGCTGCACTGAAGTAGAACAGTTCACAAAGTCAAAAATTACACTCCATCTTGTAGCACACCTGAAGTTTTGACATATTAAAATCAAATCTATAGGACTTATTCTGCTTTTATTTGCACAGACCAGAAAACATAAGTCTCACAGGAGCCATCATTTAGCCAATACGAAAACCCAAAGTTTGAATGCAAGACCTCTGTAATGTATTTGACTGACAGCTTCTTGAAACAAACAATTTTTTTCTAAAGACAGTATTTACAATTTTCTGGATATCCGCATTTATCTGAATGAGTAGCCAAAATAAAGTCCATACTTCTGCATTCACAAAGTAAAAGAGCAGCCTACTCAGTATTTTTATGATTGTACACAGATAGTTTGTACTTAGTATTGTTTCCAAAGTCAGTGTTGAAGATGTCAGTTCAAAGGACTTATTTTACACTAACATGAAGGCTGTAAATACAACATTTTAATGAGAACAGACTTTACATAAACAACAGCAACTGGCAGCAGACTTGGCTACAAACACGCTGCAGAATGTACGTCATCTGCAGGACCGCAACTCCCTTGCAAGCAGCTGTTAGAAAATGCAGATGTACGTACACAGCAAACCTGTTCCCTCCTCCTCATCTTCTGAGCATAGTAAAGATGCAAGTAACTACTCGAGGCTGAGTTTCATGCAAATCCAAGGGCAAACAAATTTTTATAGAGGATACTCACTGCTTGAGCCTCTTCATCTTCAAACTTCAGCAGCTCCAGGGTACAATCCTCCTCCAAAGGACGGTCTAGATCCCAAACCATCTTGTTCACTTTAGCAATAACAGTGTTGTCAGCTAAGCCCTGACTACAGAATAAATACACATATATAATCTTGAAATCAGCAAGCCAAAGTTCCCCAAATTTGCCCTTCATGTTGAATTAGATTTTCTGGAGTGCTCAGAATGGATACAATGTCATCAATAAATTCCAAATAAAAGAGCAGTTTAGACAGTCTTGAACATTCATGAAAATCCTACTCACATCTCAGAGATGAGGAAAGAAAACTGTGCTGTATACTCGACATTCATACATTCATTAACATATTTGACTTAGAGGTAGCCACCTCAAAGTACTACCCTGACCTCAAAATATTGCAATAAAAGACAGAGCTTCTCTTTTAAAAATTATCAAATACCACTTATGATGTAGTAACTTTATAGTTTTGTTTCCACTAAGCAAAAAACCCTTCCCTTGATCCCAAGTCATAAAAGCAAAGAAGGTTCCAGTGACAATGCACCTAAGCATGAAAAAAAATGGCATTTCACCTCTAGGAATCACGCAGGTTTTGTGATTTTAACTGTCAGGGTGTTCAGTGTGCATTCATTATTCAAATCTACTCCACAGCAAATTTGAGTAACCGGGAGATGTGCAGTGCTGTTTCCAATGGGTATCTCCCATGCAAGTAAAAATGCAGTTCAGTGAAAGATACTCATACTGTTAACTCTCTCTGAAATCAACTGAAACATCCCAGCAGTCATCTTCCCCAGGTTGATGCAAACGGGTTTGCGTGTGCAAACATTCAATCAGACAGAGTAAATTTATTAGCAAATTATTTCTTGATGGAACAACAGTACTTGCAGGGAAAAATATGCAAGTAACGTGTGTCTAAAAGATCTCAATTATATTCCTGTTTAATTTTAGAAACTGTATCTTCGTAAGGGAAAAAAAATTACACTCCAAAACTAAAACCCTATTGGTGTGTTCCAGATTATTATATACAAGATGTCCGGAGAAGAATTGAGATAAATGATAAGAGAGAAATAATACATTACCCATGCCCTCACAACCACAACCTGCAGACACAGAGCTGTCTGAAAATGACTGCATGTATCACAGAATAGAATCATACCTAATTCCACAAGCGATTTGATAAGGAGTAGTCTTCCAAGACTCAGCATCAACCTGCTTGCCATCAGGTAATGTAACTTTAATAGGTTTACTGTCATTTGCAGCTCTTTCTGCAAGGAGTGCATCATGTTCAGCTTTAAGTTTATTGTACATCTCTAAACGCTCATTGATAAATGCAGGCCAGGGATTCAGCTATATATAATGAACAAAGACAAAGGAAAAAATCAACAGATTATTTGAGTAAACTAATATCTCATTATGTCAAGAATGTGGATAGAATGGATATACTTTTCACAAGAAGCTTTGTGACCATATCTATGTATGCGCTGTATGTAACAAATAATCATTATTACTACAGATTAATTATATAGTATTAATTATATAATAATGCTATAAGACTTCGGCTTAATGAAAATTATTACTTTGAAACGTACCACTGTACACCTGTTTAATAAACTACACATATGTTAATAAGCTACTACCTAGTTTATTAAACACCCGTTTAATAAGCTACACAAGGATAAAAATCAATTTGAAGAGACCATATTAGTTCAACATGAAAATAGATTTTTCTTACTAGGTCAAAAAACTGAGGGAACACTTCTACTCTGAGCCACGTGGACAGGAACTGACTCAAGCCTACACATCATACAATGACGTCAGGACTATCAGCTTGGGCATAACCAAGGTTATGCAGCTATGCAGTTGGCTCAAGATTAGTGCTGGCTAGCAGCTGGCCACCTCTGTGCAGTCAGAGGGATCTCTGTTTACCACCATGAAGATTAGGAAAAGAGCGCCTTACGCAGGCTTTCCTCATCCCAGGGTCCACCGCCTCACCCCTCGTGCAAACAGGGGCACAGTGAAACACGTCTCCAAGCAGCACCAATGAAAATCTGAGCTGCTTTCCCAACTACACCAATACAACTTGGTGTAAAAAGCAACAAAGTTACTTCATGGCAAATTGAGGGGAATAAGAGAGAGCGGGAAAAGGAGTAACTGTAACACCAGAGAAAACACTGCAGAGGGATGACCCGCAGCAAAGCCAGCAGCACCCAAGACAGCTACCAAAAGACCGCACCTTCCACCGCACCGCGGCTCAAGGGCTGCTCACCTCCGTCCGCCCTCCATCGCCGGCCCCTTCCTTCATTTTCTTCTTTCCGCAGTCTTCCTTTTCTACTTCCCCAGCATTTACCTGAGGAGGGCGAGCACCATTTCCTCATTCTCCAGCACTCGCTCACACCTACAGCACTTCAAGCCCCCGTTAGCCCCACAAACCAGGGAAGGGACCTCACCTCTTCGCCCCAAGAAACCCCAGCCCAGCTCCCCAGTCTTTTACCTTCAGGTAAATCCCACCGCCTCTCGACCCTGCGCCCCCGGAGCTGGGGAAACCCCCAACGACTCGCCATAAGGGTGAGGGGGAAGAGGC